>NW_025814490.1:0-300000 GCF_018902025.1 Drosophila willistoni | reverse complement strand
AACTCATCCACTGTTGAGTTCTTACAAGGTCCTTCACCATCGCCAACTTTCTCAACGTAGTATCGACCGTGCCTATTCACCTTCGTGACTTTATATGGTCCTAAGTATTTACCTCTCAACTTTAGACCTGTTCCATACTGCGTACGTTTAATCGCCACTAACTCAGCTTTCTTATTTCGGGATCAAAATCTTAAAATGTGTAACTCTTGTACTTCTTGGAGCAGTATTATTAACAAGTTGTTGCGCACGTCCCACATACTTGTACCAGTTTCCCTCATTCTCTTGACTTAAGTTTGAAATCATTGGAACAATTATCTTATGCATCCTTTCTACTTGGCCGTTGCCGCGGGGTACACTATTGCTATCAGTAAATGCTGTATATACTGTCTGTTACAATATTCTTTAAAAGCATTGGATGTGAATGCTGCTCCCCTGTCAGAGATTATTCTCACCGGGTTACCAAAAATTATGGCTTGCTTTTTAAGACAACTAAGTACTTCATCGACTCCTGTTCCACGAGTCGGATACAACTATACAAACTTAGAGAACCCATCAACAATACCAAGTATATGATTGTAACGCTTTGTTGTGACCTTAATCGGGCCAACGTGATCAATGTGATGTGTCATCAATGGCTGATCTCCTTTGCTTATTGGCATCAAATATCCTTCCTTTTTACCGGTTTTGGTTTTAACAATAAGACATTCCACGCAACACTCAACAACACGGGCTACCTTTTCTTTTAATTTTGGAATATAATACGACTTTTCTACGATATCTTGAGTCTTTTTAGCTCCAAAATGTTATTTTTTGTGTGCAATCTGTATTATTTCTTTTTCCATCTGCGAGGGAACGACAATAAGTTCTTGATTGGGATCTTTTAACAATATTTCCTTTTCAATGTAAAAATCTTCATATCCCTTCTTCTGAACTAAACTCCTGATCAATTTAGTCCAATCATCTGACAGCTGTGCTTCCCTCAATCTATGGGTTATGGTGTCAGTTAGCAGAAAACAAGATAAACGGCTCAGAGCATCCACATGCCGCATCTTTGAACCTGAACGATGTTCAATCTGATAATCGAAATCTTGTAGGTACATTGCCCAGCGTGCTACACGTAACGGAACCTCTTTCTTTTTCATTGTCATCGTGAACGCATTACAATCTGTAACAATCTTAAATCTCAATCCATATACACGCCACTTTATTAATGTAGCGTTGATTTAGCGATCGTTACTATATTTATTTATTTATTAATATTTGAATTGTTTGATGACAATCGAGTTCAATATATTGTTAGAATTTAAACATACTTATAGAAATAACACTAAACTAATTATGGACCTTGACGTGCGACTCAGTTGACAGTCTCTTTGCGAATAATCCACGGCCTCTTTAACAAGCTCTCTCTCAACTTATATAATGATCCTATGCCCTGCTCTCTCTACTACTACTAGAATGTTCGGCCACTACGCGTTTGTCTCCTCTCTTCTATCACTTTTGATTGCTCTCTCTCAATACCATTTCCCACATTCGGCCCTCCTGACTGTACATTCGACCCGAATGACGGTCCCCACAATTTCATATATTCCGATACAGTTTATGTCCTATTAGGCCCTTCCGCCTGTCCAACTTTCTCTACTTCATATCTACCATGATTTTTAATTGCCGTTACTTTATAGGGTCCTAAATACTTTCCTTTAAGTTTCAGACCAACGCCATATTGGGTACGCTTAATAGCAACCAAATCATTTATTTTGAATCGTTTTCCCTCTTTTCTCTTTAGATTAGCTGATTTCTTGTTCTCCTCCTGAATTTGTTTTATATTTTCAACAGCCTCCATTCGTATTTTCTTTCTGTGTTCTGCTAGTTCTTCGATTAGAAGATCATCGAGTAGTTCTTTAAGGTTTACATCCTCTGATCTACGCATGTCAATACCGGTTAGGATCTTAAAAGGAGCTATCTTAGTACTTCTAGGTGCCGTATCGTTGATTTGCTGAACTTTCTCAACGTTATTATACCATGAAGCTGGATTATCTAAACTCATTTTAGCTAGCATTGGAATAACAATCTTGTGAATCCTTTCAACCTGCCCATTTCATCGCGGTACTCCGGTGGTAATCAATAAATGCACGATGTCGTGATCCTCGCAATACCTTTTGAAAATATGCGATGTAAAAGCCGCGCCTCTATCAGATATCAATCGTACTGGGTTCCCAAAATTTGTTGCTTGAACTTCTAAACACCGTATCACTTCATCTACGCCTGTGCTCCTAGTGGGATACAACCAAACGTACTTAGAAAAACCATCTATAATAACCAACAAGTAATTATACCGTTTATTTGTAAGTTCCATTGGTCCGACGTGATCAATATGGTAAGAACAAAGTGGTTTGTCACCCTTTTCTATCGAAGTTAGATATCCCTCTCTTTTGCCAGCCTTTGCGTTAATAACAATACACTCCACACAACTATGTACCACACGAATAACCTTATCTCTCAATTCGGGAATATAGTATGATTTATCGATTAAATCTTGCGTTTTCTTGACGGAAAAGTGACCCTGGGTATGTGCAAGTCTAATAATCTCATGTTCCATTGCCGAAGGCACTACAATCAACTCACAATTAGGGTCTTTAAAGAGAATCTCGTTCTCTATATAAAAGTCTTTATAACTTTATTTTTCGACTAGCGTCCTTACTGCCTTGGTCCACTCATCTTGCAACTGAGCTTCTTTTAATCGATGTTTAATAGTGTCCTCAACAAGCATAAAACATGCAAAACGACTCAACGCATCGACGTGCCTCATTTGAGTACCTGATCGATGTACGATAACATAATCAAAATCTTGAAGATACATAGCCCAACGAGCAACTCTCAAAGGAACATCTTTCTTTTTCATGGTCATAGCAAATGCGTTACAATCAGTAACTATGGTGAATCGAGATCCTAGGACATAAACACGCCATTTGGTTAGTGCTCCAATTATAGCAAGCACTTCGAGTTCGTAAGAATGATACCTTTCTTCGCACAATTTTGTCTTACGACTCATATATTCAACGGGATGAAATGAATTATCCTCTGGATGCTTTTGTAACAAAGCTGCCCCAAATCCGTATTTTGAAGCGTCCGCATGTATTTCAGTTTGCAATTTCCGGTTAAACAATTTAAGGACGGGTTCTTTGGTCAACGCAGCTCTTAGTTCCTCGAAAGCGAGTTTGTGTATATCTTTGAATTCAAACTTAGAATCCTTACACATTAAATCGGACAAGGGTTTCGCAATTACTGCATACCTTTCAATAAACTTTCTAAAATAGGAAGTTAGACCCAAAAATCTTTGTAACCCCTTTTTGCTATTTGGAATAGGAAAATTCGAAACAGCTCTAATCTTTTCTTTGCTCGGCGTTATGGTACCATTTTCCACATCATACCCTAAAAATTGGACTTTTCGTTGCAGCATCTGACATTTACTCCAATTGATTCGTAAACCGTTTTTGGCTGACACGTCTAGTAAGCGTTTTAGCTTGGCCAAACCATCATCGATACCTGTACTTGGAATGATGATGTCGTCCATGTAGACTACACATTCGTTTGCTTTAATCAAATCTCGTAACACAACCATTATGAATCTTGTAAATACTGATGGTGAATTTGAAATACCGAAAGGAACATACAGGAATTCATATTGTCCACTCTGAGTAACAAAAGAAGTGTATTTCTGAGAGCTTTCTACTACCGGTACATGGAAAAATCCGTTTGTTAAGTCTAAAGTTGAAAACAAATTGGCACCTTGCAACTTTTCTAAAACGCTGTCCATATGAGCCATGGGAAAGTTATCACGAAGAATCTTCTCGTTTAATTTCCTGTAGTCACAGCATAAACGCTTTTGACCATTCTTTTTCGAGACTAAGACAACTGGCGACGCGTACTCAGAAGTACTGGTTTTAATTATTTTCTCTGCTAGCCATTCTTGAATTTGTTTATCAACAATTTCCTGATCACAAAGGGCTAAACGTCTCGGGTGCTGATACACAGGTTTTTCGTCGCTCAATATAATTTTCATGCTTACTGGTGCGTTTGCATTTCTTTTTGGCTGGTAGTTCCGAATTAATTTCTCTACTTCCCCTTTTATCAAATGGTTTAAATGCGAAAGATTTATGTCTGGACTTTTATCCCTGTCTTCAATATTTGTGATGAAGATATTTCCAATATCTCCTGCCCACTGAATATCTGACTCATTTTGTTTTCTCTTTGACATACTATGGGTGTGACAAACTTCTATATCGTTGCGCATAGCAAACCTAGATCCATTTGCTGTTACATTTATATTGACAGTGTTCAATATCGTTCGACCCAGTATAGCATCAAAACTTATATCCTGATCTGGCACTACATGGAATTCTATGTTCATAACTAAACCATCCACTTTCACTGGTATGATAAAACTACCGAAAGTCAACACTTTACTGTCGCCAATTCCTGTTAAGTGTCTAGCTCCGCCTAATAACGGTTTTGACTACGAGTCCTTTAAATATAACGTTAGAATATACGATGTCTTTAAGTTCTAACCCTGACGGAGTAAATTCGCTTGACGGCTGTATTACTACATCTTCATTTTCTACCACGTTTGTATTTCTCTCGTATTTAATTGGATTTTCTAGTTTGCACTGTGCCATTCGATGTCCTACTTTACCACATTTGAAACACTTTTGGTCGTTCTTCGGACAGTCTCGTCTGATATGTGATGTATCACCGCAACTATAGCATTTCCGATTCTTAGATGTATCAATTATTTTACCCTGATTAATCCTTTCCTCCTGACTGAGCCTCAAACTTGTTTAACGACTTGTGTGAAGCACGAACTTTCTGATACGTTTCTATTTGAAACTTCAGTTCTTGTAGATTCCTGGCTTGAAATAGAATAGCTTTATTTACTTGTGAGTCTGGAATGCCCTTTACAAAGTATTCTATCAAGCTCTCATTGTCCAAATTCACTGGTTTGGCAATTTCCATTAAAGCATACAAATATTCATGCAAAGTCTCCCCTCTTTTCTGAGAACGTTGCGATAATATTCTATGAATCTCAGCTGCTGATCGTTTCGAATCAAATTCTTTCCAATTGTTTATACCATGTTGACTCCGAATAAATGATTTAGCTGCCGCAGCTAACAACTGTTTGGCGTATATAAAGGTCTGTAACTTGTCCCATTGTACTGTAATAGCACACTCTTCTATCTCTTGTACCCACGAATTAATGTCGGGACTACCTGAGCCGGAAAAATAGGATACACTGCCCTCAACATCTTTTAAGGTGTACCAAGATCGACTACAATTGTTTATGGGCAATTCGCTTCTAGCTGTAACTACTGATTCTACTTCTTCATCCTCGCTATCTTGGTCTTGAATATCGTAATGAGTAAGAAGTCTATTCTGTAGATCACGTTTTCTTCCCACTGTGCTTAGGTTCAATTCGGCCAACTTATTTCGCAAATCTGCGACTCGCAATGCCATAACCTCGTCAAGCTCCATATTACAATATTTTCTTTGTTCAATACCAATAATTAATGCTAAGGTTAGTTTTAGTAAATTCAATTAAGGTTAGAACTATATACATATAGTCCCCAAAAATATTACCCAAGTCCGCTCCTGTCCCACGAAGTCTTCGTTTAATTTCTGCCAGCAGGTTGTCTGTCCTCTTCTAACGTTTTGTCTCTTGCCGCGTCCAGCTTCTGCCTCTGCCAACGGGTTGCCTCTGCCTCTGCTGACGTTTTATCACACACCACGCCCAGCTTTGCCTCTGCCAACGGGTTGCCTCTGCCAACGGGTTGCCTCTGCCTCTGCTGACGTTTTGCCACACGCTACGTCCAGCTTTGCCTCTGCCAACGGGTTGCCTCTGCCAACGGTTCGCCTCTGCCAACGCGTTGCCTCTGCCTCTGCTGACGTTTTGCCTCACGCTACGTCCAGCTTTGCCTCTGCCAACGGGTTGCCTCTGCCAACGGTTCGCCTCTGCCAACGGGTTGCCTCTGCCTCTGCTGACGTTTTGCCTCACGCTACGTCCAGCTTTGCCTCTGCCAACGGGTTGCCTCTGCCAACGGGTTGCCTCTGCCAACGGTTCGCCTCTGCCAACGGGTTGCCTCTGCCTCTGCTGACGTTTTGCCTCACGCTACGTCCAGCTTTGCCTCTGCCAACGGGTTGCCTCTGCCAACGGTTCGCCTCTGCCAACGGGTTGCCTCTGCCTCTGCTGACGTTTTGCTTCTTGATTCGCTCTGTCCAAATATTTCTAGACTGTTCTAGAAGAATTTACTGATCGCCGTCCGTTACCAAACATGCTCGTGCGTGTATTGTCTGCGTCGTAACGTATTTGGGCACCAAAGATTTTATGCAACAATTTAGCACAGCCTATCTCGCTTGCTCTTACACAATGATGACGACACAAAAGTTTTTGCTTTGTCACTTCGAAGAACTTTGTTTGTTGTCTCTTTCACTCACGCAGTGTTATATGTTTGTATGTTAATTTCTTTAAACAATATCCCGGTTGAGCCCCCAAAAATGTAGCGTTGATTTAGCGATCGTTACTATATTTATTTATTTATTAATATTTGAATTGTTTGATGACAATCGAGTTCAATATATTGTTAGAATTTAAACATACTTATAGAAATAACACTAAACTAATTATGGACCTTGACGTGCGACTCAGTTGACAGTCTCTTTGCGAATAATCCACGGCCTCTTTAACAAGCTCTCTCTCAACTTATATAATGATCCTATGCCCTGCTCTCTCTACTACTACTAGAATGTTCGGCCACTACGCGTTTGTCTCCTCTCTTCTATCACTTTTGATTGCTCTCTCTCAATACCATTTCCCACATTAATGCTCCAATAACTGCTAAAACCTCAAGTTCATATGAATCATACTTCTCTTCGCAAGGTTTAGTTTTCCGACTCATATATTGTACCGGATGAAATAAACCATCTTCTGAATCTTTCTGTAAAAGCGATTTCTGACTTCTTATCATGTGGGATCGGGAATCTTGAAACGGCATCAGTGTTCTCCTTACTTGGCTTAATGCTTCCATTTTCAACTATATAGCCCAAAAAATTTACTTTACTCTGCAGTATCTGACATTTCTCCCAGTTTATTCTCAACCCATTTTCCGCAGCTATCTTCAACATCCTTTTAAGTTTAATTAGACCATCATTCGCGCTAACACTTGGTATAATTATATCGTCCATATATACCACTGCATCTCCATTCTTCACCGATTCTCTCATTACTGCCATTATAAATCTTGTAAAAACTGCTGGAGAGTTGGAAATTCCGAATGGTACATATAGGAAATCATACTGACCATTCTGAGTTACGAATGATTTTTCCTCAACAGGAACATGGAAAAAATTATCTCGGACCACTTTCTCATTTAGCTTTCTGTAATCGCAGCACAGACGCTTTTTCCCATTCTTCTTTGTTACAAGTACAACAGGCGAAGCATATTCGGAAAAACTTGGCCTTATTATCTTCTCCTCCAACCATTCTTGTACTGTACTATCAATAATTTTCTGATCAGACTCTGCTAGACGCCTTGGATGCTGATAAACTGGCAACTCATCCGTTAGTACAATCTTCATTTCTATAAGAGTGTTTGTATTTCTAATAGGTTTGTAACTTTCAATCAACTTCTTGACCTCACTAGCGATTTCTGCACTGATATGTGACAAGTCACTCTTGATTTCCCCTTTATTCTGTTCTGCACTGTGCATACACATACTTTAAAATTCCTTAAACAACTCAGCACAAGGTTTATTCGCGTTACACAGTGATTCTTTTCTCTTGATGCTCACAAACTTTGTACCTTTCTTTGTAACAACCAAATCGACGGGTTGTAAAATGGTTCTACCCAAATACATGGCTCATATGCCATGTATTCATCAGGAACGATATGAAACTCGACTTCCATCTCAATGCCATCTATCTTGACAATTGAGCTAAAACTACCAAAGGTCATCACATGATTTCCACCAATGCCTGTAAGGCTCTTCGAATATCCTGTTAATGACTTAATTCCAAGTTCCAAATTTGCTCCTGTATCAATTAGACCCTTGAACTTAATCGTCTTATAAGTTACTTCTTTCAACTCCAAACCCGAATCAGTAAATTTACCTGATGCTTTTACTAATTTATCGTCTACAACATTGGTACTTTCAACTTCATTGGTATCTTTTCCCTTACATTCAAATGAGCGATGGCCTGTTTTGCCACATTTAAAACAAGTAAACGTTTTTTTGTTACAGTCTCTCATCATGTGTGAAGGATCACTACATTTAAAACATTTGCGATCACCTTTTGTTATCGAACTTTTCTCTCTATTATCTCTACCTTGCTTGTGAAAAGATGACTCCAATGTTGTTTTCTTCGACGACTTCCTAGGATCATAGGATTTTAATTTATTTAGGTCTCTATTCGAACTTTCAACGCATCCACTGTTCTGGCTTGATACAATAATGCCTTATTTGCTCTCATGTCTGGTATACCTTCTACGAAATACTCGATTAAACTTTCGTCATCCAAATCGATCGGCTTTGCGATTTCCATTATCGAATACTAAAATTCATACAAATTCTCACCTCTCTTCAACTGTCGATTACTTAGGATTCTATGAACTTCGGCTGATGAAACCGTTACTCTGAATTCGTTTTTGAAAGCTATAAACGACAATGCAGCTCCCTTTAACAATTGTTTTGCATACACAAAAAGCTGTAACTGACTCCACTGTACGGTTAAAGCGCATTCTTCTAGCTCCCTAGTCCATTGTACAACATCAATCGAACCTAAACCGCAAAACTCGGAAACGCTTCCCTCCACATCTTTTAGTGTGAACCATGACCTTTGCCCATCTGTGTTCGGGACTTCTCGAATTGTTCTAGCCGAGGCGAAATCTGCCTCCTGCCCGTCATTCTCAGTTTCTATTAGATCCTAATGAGCGAGTAGACGCGATTGCAGCTCAGCTTTAAGGACTATGGTCTCTAGCAATACGCAAAGTTAGAATCTCACCTGGTTAAATTCAGAAGATTCTTAGAAATGTGCTCTCTGCAGATTGCATCAATTTCGTCAATATTTCTGCCACCGGTCTGGTTTCGTCGCGCAAGCAAAGTAACTCACACTCAAGACAATAATTAAACAGCTCTATAGTCGTCCTGCTCTATGGAACCACTCAATATCGCTGTAGCAACTCACTCTGCTGTCGCTACTCACTCTGCTCTCGCTACTCACTCGGCTGTTTTCCACTCGTTCTCTTGGTCTCTCTTTGTCTGCTTCCACACCAATTATCTCAACTTCGTGTCTGTTGCCTTCTCGTTTGGACTTGCCATCGTCGTCTGCTTCTTGTAACGGTTTGTGTTGTCCGCTCTCTTTTGGTTTTCCGCTTCCACAGTGAACACCAGTTATCATCAACTTCGTGCTCTCTGTCTGCTCTCTCCGTCTGTCTGCTTCCACAGTGAACTCTAATTATCATCAACTTCGTGTCTGCTGTCTGCTTCCACAGTAAACACTGATTATCATCACCTTCGTGTCTGCTGTCTGCTCTGTCTGTCTGTCTGCTTCCACAGTGAACACTAATTATCATCAACTTCGTGTCCGCTGTCTGCTTCCACAGTAAACACTGGTTATCATCAACTTCGTGTCTGCTGTCTGCTCTCTGTCTGTCTGCTTCCACAGTGAACACTAATTATCATCAACTTCGTGTCCGCTGTCTGCTTCCACAGTAAACACTGGTTTTCACCAACTTCGTGTCTGCTGTCCGCTCTCAACTTCAGTCGTCGACTTTTTGCCACTCGTCACCTCTCATACAGTCGCACCAACTTCCACTATTTTTTGAACTTGTAGTGGTTGCTTCTTGTGAGTTTGTATATGTATTACACGTTAATGCTTGCAATTTTAACAATTTTCTATTTACTTGCGAACTTCACACACACACACAAATTTCACTAATTGTCTTGGGCCAGAAATCTCGGTTGAGCCCCCATTTTGTGGGATTTTACTTTATCCCGGTTTCTTTATTTCAATATTATTAAAGGATGTGATTTCCTTATTTAGTCTTATTTAATTAACAATGTTTCTTTGTGTTAAGAATACATATATTTTATATTATTTAAATGGCCTTAGTGATAAATTGGGTGCGCGATGTGATCGAGACGAGAGTACGATTGCGAATGCTTTTTGAATCAACGCTTCTCTTTATTTGCTAATGAGTGAGTCAACCAGATACGTACGGGCGCTGCGTGTCGTTCTGTCTCGCTCACTAGCTACTGCCCGATTGCTATGATTATGCCCGCCTGACACTTCATTTCCTACAATCGGCTGTCCTGACAAGTCATTCGACCCGAATGATCCTAGCCAAGGCTTCATGAACTCAGCCACTGTTGAGGTCTTACAAGGTCCTTCACCATCGCCAACTTTCTCAACGTAGTATCGACCGTGCCTATTCACCTTCGTGACTTTATATGGTCCTAAGTATTTACCTCTCAACTTTAGACCTGTTCCATACTGCGTACGTTTATACGATTAGAGCCTCCGCTCTAATCTCATCACGACTACAGTCTAATTCTTCTATTAACGAATTTTTTACGCGCACGTCCCACATACTTGTACCAGTTTCCCTCATTCTCTTGGCTTAACTTTGAAATCATTGGAACAATTATCTTATGTATCCTTTCTACTTGGCCGTTGCCGCGGGGTACACCTGTTGCTATCAGTAAATGCTGTATATACTGTCTGTTACAATATTCTTTAAACGCATTGGATGTGAATGCTGCTCCCCTGTCAGAGATTATTCTCACCGGGTTACCAAAAATTATGGCTTGCTTTTCAAGACAACTAAGTACTTCATCGACTCCTGTTCCACGAGTCGAATACTACTATACAAACTTAGAAAACCCATCAACAATACCAAGTATATGATTGTAACGCTTTGTTGTGACCTTAATCGGGCCAACGTGATCAATGTGATATGTCATCAATGGCTGATCTCCTTTGCTTATTGGCATCAAATATCCTTCCTTTTTACCGGTTTTGGCTTTAACAATAAGACATTCCACGCAACACTCAACAACACGGGCTACCTTTTCTTTTAATTTTGGAATATAATACGACTTTTCTACGATATCTTGAGTCTTTTTAGCTCCAAAATGTCCTTTTTTGTGTGCAATCTGTATTATTTCTTTTTCCATCTGCGAGGACAATAAGTTCTTGATTGGGGTCTTTTAACGATATTTCATTTTCAATGTAAAAATCTTCATATCCCTTCTCCTGAACTAAACTCCTGATTAATTTAGTCCAATCATCTGACAACTGTGCTTCCCTCAATCTATGGGTTATGGTGTCAGTTAGCAGAAAACAAGATAAACGGCTCAGAGCATCCACATGCCGTATCTTTGAACCTGAACGATGTTCAATCTGATAATCGAAATCTTGTAGGTATATTGCCCAGCGTGCTACACGTAACGGAACCTCTCTCTTTTTCATTGTCATCGTGAACGCATTACAATCTGTAACAATCTCAAATCTCAATCCTAGCACATATACACGCCACTTTATTAATGCTCCAATAACTGCTAAAACCTCAAGTTCATATGAATCATACTTCTCTTCGCAAGGTTTAGTTTTCCGACTCATATATTGTACCGGATGAAATAAACCATCTTCTGAATCTTTCTGTAAAAGCGCAGTTCTTTAAACTCAAACTTGTTGTCTTTTCGCAAAATGTCCGTCAAGGGCTTAGCTGTTACTGCGTATCCTTCGATAAATCTACGGAAATACGATGTTAACCCCAAAAATCGTTGAACTGACTTCTTATCATGTGGAATCGGGAATCTTGAAACGGCATCAGTCTTCTCCTTACTTGGCTTAATACTTCCATTTTCAACTATATAGCCCAAAAAATTTACTTTACTCTGCAGTATCTGACATTTTTCCCAGTTTATTCTCAACCCATTTTCCGCAGCTATCTTTAACACTCTTTTAAGTTTAATTAGACCATCATTCACGTTAACACATGATATAATTATATCGTCCACATACACAACTGCATCTCCATTCTTTACTGATTCTCTCATTATTGCCATTATAAATCTTGTAAAAACTGCTGGAGAGTTCGAAATTCCGAATGGTACATATAGGAATTCATACTGACTAGAGTAGTATAAACTAGCGCACTTTGAAGTTTTTCTAATACGGTATCCATCTGTGGCATAGGAAAATTATCTCGGACCACTTTCTCATTTAGCTTTCTGTAATGGCAGCACAGACGCTTTTTCCCATTCTTCTTTGTTACAAGTACAACAGGCGAAGCATATTCGGAAAAACTTGGCCTTATTATCTTCTCCTCCAACCATTCTTGTATTGTACTATCAACAATTTTCTGATCAGACTCTGCTAGACGCCTTGGATGCTGATAAACTGGCAACTCATTCGTTAGTACAATCTTCATTTCTATAGGAGTGTTTGTATTTCTAATAGGTTTGTAACTTTTAGTCAACTTCTTGACGTCACTAGCGATTTCTGCACTGATATGTGACAAGTCACTCTTGATTTCCCCTTTATTCTGTTCTCCACTGTGCATACACATACTTTCAAATTCCTTAAACTCAGCACAAGATTTATTCGCGTTACACAGTGATTCTTTTCTCTTGAAGCTCACAAACTTTGTACCTTTCTTTGTAACAACCAAATCGACGGGATCTAAAATGGTTCTACCCAAAATTGCCCCATATGCCATGTCTTCATCAGGAACGATATGAAACTCGACTTCCATCTCAATGCCATCTATCTTGACAATTATGCTAAAACTACCAAAGGTCATCACATGACTTCCACCAATGCCTGTAAGGCTCTTCGAATATCCTGTTAATGACTTAATTCCAAGTTCCAAATTTGCTCCTGTATCAATTAGACCATTGAACTTAATCGTCTCCTGTATCAATTAGACCCTTGAACTTAATCGTCTTATAAGTTACTTCTTTCAACTCCAAACCCGAATCAGTAAATTTACCTGATGCTTTTACTAATTTATCGTCTACAACATTGGTACTTTCAACTTTGGTGGTATCTTTTCCCTTACATTCAAATGAGCGATGGCCTGTTTTGCCACACTTAAGACAAGTAAACGTTTTCTTGTTACAGTCTCTCATCATGTGTGAAGGATCACCACACTTAAAACATTTGCGATCACCTTTTGTTATCGAATTTTTCTCTCTATTATCTCTACCTTGCTTGTGAAAAGATGACTCCTACGTTGTTTTCTTTGACGACTTCCTAGGATCATAGGATTTTAAGTAGGTCTCTATTCGAACTTTCAACGCATCCACTGTTCTGGCTTGATACAATAATACCTTATTTGCTCTGATGTCTGGTATACCTTCTACGAAATACTCGATTAAACTTTCGTCATCCAAATCGATCGGCCTTGCGATTTCCATTAACGAATACAAAAATTCATACAAATTCTCACTTCTCTTCAACTGTCGATTATTTAGCCTTCTATGAACTTCGGCTGATGAAACCTTTACTTTACCTTTTTTTGAAAGCTACTTTCAGGGACTCCCAACTACAAATATCTTTCTTACTACGTATAAACGACAATGCAGCTTCCTTTAACAATTGTTTTGCATACACAAAAAGCTGTAACTGACTCCACTGTACGGTTAAAGCGCATTCTTCTAGCTCCCTAGTCCATTGTACAACATCAATCGAACCTAAACCGCAAAACTCGGAAACGCTTCCCTCCACATCTTTTAGTGTGAACCATGACCTTTGCCCATCTGTGCTCGGGACTTCTCGGATTGTTCTAGCCGAGGCGAAATCTGCCGCCTGCCCGTCATTCTCAGTTTCTATTAGATCGTAATGAGCGAGTAGACGCGATTCCAGCTCAGCTTTAAGGCCTATAGTCTCTAGCACTAACTCTCTCAATTTAATGCGCGACTCTTCAATACGCAAAGTTAGAATCTCACCTCGATCCATTTCACACAATTACATATATAATGTTTAACAAGTTTGCTATATTAATGTATAGTTAGTATCAATCAATCAAATTTGTTACGACTTAGCAAAATTTACACACTATGTTAATGTAGGTCAAATTGTGGTAGGTTATGGTTAAATTCAGACGATTCTTAGAAATGTGCTCTCTGCATCAATTTCGTCAATATTTCTGCCACCGGTCTGGTTTCGTCGCGCAAGCAAAGTAACTCACACTCAAGACAATAATTAAACAGCTCTATAGTCGTCCTGCTCTATGGAACCACTCAATATCGCTGTATCAACTCACTCAGATGTTGCCACTCACTCTGCTGTCGCTACTCACTCGGCTGTTTTCCACTCGTTCTCTTGGTCTCTCTTTGTCTGCTTCCACACCAATTATCTCAACTTCGTGTCTGTTGCCTTCTCGTTTGGACTTGTCGTCGTCTGCTTCTTGTAAAGGTTTGTGTTGTCCGCTCTCTTTTGGTTTTCCGCTTCCACAGTGAACACCATCTCTCTCCGTCTGTCTGCTTCCACAGTGAACACTAATTATCATCAACTTCGTGTCCGCTGTATGCTTCCACAGTAAACACTGGTTATCATCACCTTCGTGTCTGCTGTCTGCTCTGTCTGTCTGTCTGCTTCCACAGTGAACACTAATTATCATCAACTTCGTGTCCGCTGTCTGCTTCCACAGTAAACACTGGTTATCATCAACTTCGTGTCTGCTGTCCGCTCTCAACTTCAGTCGTCGACTTTTTGCCAAAACGGCGCCAAAATTCTTAGTGACGCTCTCGAGCCGCTCTCAACTTCAGTCGCCGACTTTTTGCCAAAACGGCTGTACTGGCGTCGTCCGACCGCTCACCGTATCACCATACACTCGTCACCTCTCGTACAGTCGCACCAACTTCCACTATTTTTTGAACTTGTAGTGGTTGCTTCTTGTAAAATTCGTTCGCCAACAACCTTGAGTTTGTATATGTATTACACGTTAATGCATGCAATTTTAACAATTTCCTGTTCACTTGCGAACTTCACACACACACACACAAATTTCACTAATTGTCTTGGGCCAGAAATCTCGGTTGAGCCCCCAGTTTGTGGGATTTTACTTTATCCCGGTTTATTTATTTCAATATTATTAAAGGATGTGATTTCCTTATTTAGTCTTATTTTATTAACAATGTTTCTTTGTGTTAACCCTCTAACGCTCAAAAGTGTCTTCAGACACTTATTTTATTATTTAATTTAGAAAAAAACTTGGAGCTTTTTGGCCATTCAAATATTTTTTGATCGTTAATAAATCACACCACAATATTTAGAAAAAATCTTTAAAAGCCCACCAAAGCTTTTAACGGTACTTTTTTTCTTAATAAACACAAAGCATGTGTTTTTTCGCGCATGTAATATGATTTGCTGCATGTAGTGTTTTGCAGAAATTTAAATAAAAAATCTATTTATGCTGCAATTCAACAAAAAATTGTTTCAAAATATACCATAGAATAAATAAATTTATAATTTCTATTCAATACTTTTTTTACGCTCAGATGCCCAAGGGTGCCTTGAGACACTTATTACCTTTTTTGCACCTGGCAGCTAAACGAAAACTTCTAGATTTTTTCTTGAGTTTAGAAGCCTTTTGAGTTTAGAAGCCTTTATTTACTTAAAAAAAAATTGTTCTTATTTTCCTCCAATAGTTTAGAAAATAGCATTAGAGGGTTAAGAATACATATATTTTATATTATTTAAATGGCCTTAGTGATAATTTGGGTGCGCGATGTGATCGAGGCGAGAGTACGATTGCGAATGCTGAGTGAGTCAAGTCGTTCTGTCTCGCTCACTAGCTACTGCCCGATTGCTATGGTTATGCCCGCCTGACACTTCATTTCCTACAATCGGCTGTCCTGACAAGTCATTCGACCCGAATGATCCTAGCCAAGGCTTCATGAAATCAGCCACTGTTGAGGTCTTACAAGTTACTTCACCATCGCCAACTTTCTCAAAGTCGTATCGACCGTGCCTATTCACCTTCGTGACTTTATATGGTCCTAAGTATTTACCTCTCAACTTTAGACCTGTCCCGTACTGCGTACGTTTAATCGCCACTAACTCGTTCAAATTGTATTTTCTTTCCCATTTCCTGTTCTTGTCAAACGTCCTTTTCATTTCCTGCTGTATTTCATAAATATTCTTCCGAGCCTCCGCTCTAATCTCATCACGACTACAGTCTAATTCTTCTACTAACGAATCGGTTGTCAGCTTTCTTATTTCGGGATCAAAATCTTAAAAGGTGTAACTGTTGTACTTCTTGGAGCAGTATTATTAACAAGTTGTTGCGCACGGCCCACATACTTGTACCAGTTTCCCTCATTCTCTTGGCTTAACTTTGAAATCATTGGAACAATTATCTTATGCATCCTTTCTACTTGGCCGTTGCCGCGGGGTACACTATTGCTATCAGTAAATGCTGTATATACTGTCTGTTACAATATTCTTTAAAAGCATTGGATGTGAATGCTGCTCCCCTGTCAGAGATTATTCTCACCGGGTTACCAAAAATTATGGCTTGCTTTTTAAGACAACTAAGTACTTCATCGACTCCTGTTTCACGAGTCGGATACAACTATACAAACTTAGAGAACCCATCAACAATACCAAGTATATGATTGTAACGCTTTGTTGTGACCTTAATCGGGCCAACGTGATCAATGTGATGTGTCATCAATGGCTGATCTCCTTTGCTTATTGGCATCAAATATCCTTCCTTTTTACCGGTTTTGGTTTTAACAATAAGACATTCCACGCAACACTCAACAACACGGGCTACCTTTTCTTTTAATTTTGGAATATAATACGACTTTTCTACGATATCTTGAGTCTTTTTAGCTCCAAAATGTTATTTTTTGTGTGCAATCTGTATTATTTCTTTTTCCATCTGCGAGGGAACGACAATAAGTTCTTGATTGGGGTCTTTTAACGATATTTCATTTTCAATGTAAAAATCTTCATATCCCTTCTCCTGAACTAAACTCCTGATTAATTTAGTCCAATCATCTGACAACTGTGCTTCCCTCAATCTATGGGTTATGGTGTCAGTTAGCAGAAAACAAGATAAACGGCTCAGAGTATCCACATGCCGTATCTTTGAACCTGAACGATGTTCAATCTGATAATCGAAATCTTGTAGGTTTATTGCCCAGCGTGCTACACGTAACGGAACCTCTCTCTTTTTCATTGTCATCGTGAACGCATTACAATCTGTAACAATCTCAAATCTCAATCCTAGCACATATACACGCCACTTTATTAATGCTCCAATAACTGCTAAAACCTCAAGTTCATATGAATCATACTTCTCTTCGCAAGGTTTAGTTTTCCGACTCATATATTGTACCGGATGAAAAAAATCATCTTCTGAATCTTTCTGTAAAAGCGCAGCTCCGAAACCGTGTTTCGAGGCATCAGTGTGAATCTCAGTCTCTAGCTTAGGATTGTATAACTTTAAAACGGGACCTTTGATCAATGCTAACTTCAATTGCTCAAACGCCACCATTTGCAATTCTTTAAACTCAAACTTGTTGTCTTTTCGCAAAATGTCCGTCAAGGGTTTAGCTGTTACTGCGTATCCTTCGATAAATCTACGGAAATACGATGTTAACCCCAAAAATCGTTGAACTGACTTATCATGTGGGATCGGGAATCTTGAAACGGCATCAGTCTTCTCCTTACTTGGCTTAATGCTTCCATTTTCAACTATATAGCCCAAAAAATTTACTTTACTCTGCAGTATCTGACATTTCTCCCAGTTTATTCTCAACCCATTTTCCGCAGCTATCTTCAACACCCATTATATACACCACTGCATCTCCATTCTTCACCGATTCTCTCATTACTGCCATTATAAATCTTGTAAAAACTGCTGGACAGTTGGAAATTCCGAATGGTACATATAGGAATTCATACTGACCATTCTGAGTTACGAATGCTGTGTACTTCTGAGATTTTTCCTCAACAGGAACATGGAAAAACCTGTTTGTTAGATCTAGAGTAGTATAAACTAACGCACTTTGAAGTTTTTCTAATACGGTATCTATCTGTGGCATAGGAAAATTATCTCGGACCACTTTCTCATTTAGCTTTCTGTATTCCTGTATTCCTTTCTGTATTCTGTATTCCGCTTTTTCCCATTCTTCTTTGTTACAAGTACAACAGGCGAAGCATATTCGGAAAAACTTGGCCTTATTATCTTCTCCTCCAACCATTTTTCATCTTCTGTCCACGATAGCTTGTTTTTCCGTAACAAAGTGCAAATCATGTTTGAATTCTTTGATAGGCATTTTTATACCATACACCCATAGGGTGAAATGGTATATTAAAGTCGCCAAAATGTATGTAACAGGCAGAAGGAAGCATCTGCGACCCCACAGTATATATATTCTTGATCAGGATCAACAACCGAGTCGATCTAGCCAAGTGCGTCTGTCCGTCCGTCCGTCCGTATGAACACCTAGATCTCGGAGACTATAAGAGCTAGAGCCACCAAATTTGGTATGCAATCTCGTGTAGTATGTACGCTTATCGAGTTTGTTTCAAAATTTTGCCACGCCCCCTTCCGCCACCGGAATTCACAAAAAACAGATTTTCTTAAAAACTATGTAAGCTACCGACATTAAATTTGGTATGTAAGCTAGCTTAATGGACGCGCAGATATTGACTATTTAAAAATTTTGCCACGTACATTTCCGCCCCCGAAAATTAAACAAAACTGATTTTCTCGAAAACTAACAAAGCTTAAGTCACCAAATTTTTCCTTTTTGCCACGCCCCCTTCCGCATCCGAAAATTTACATAAAACTGATTTTCTTAAAAACTATCAAAACTACCGACATTAAATTTGGTATGTAAGCTACCTTAATAGACGCGCAGATTTTGACTATTTAAAAATTTCGCCACGCCCCCTTCCGCACCCGAAATTTACATAAAACTGATTTTTTTAAAAACTATCAAAGCTACCGACATTAAATTTGGTATGTAAGCTACCTTAATAGACGCGCAGATATTGACTATTTAAAAATTTTGCCACGCCCATTTCCGCCCCCGCCAATTAAACAAAACTGATTTTCTCGAAAACTAACAAAGCTAAGGTCACCAAATTTAGTATGTGTACTGGCTTAGTATGGGCGCAGAATATATATATTTTAAAATGTCGCCACGCCCACTTACTCCTCCATAATTTATAAAAAACCGATTGGCTCTTGCAATTTTTTGACCATCGTGATCAAATTTGGCAGACTAATAAATCTTATCTATTTCTATCAAACTACCAAATTTTATTGAAATCGGACTAGAAACATACAAAATATACGTATGAACGTATTTTGCTACGCGATCCATAAGGGCAGAATTGGCCGTTGGCTAGTGGCGGCGCTAGAGTGCTTGTGTGTTTGTAGAGTGAGCGAGATAGCAAATGGTATGAGGCATGTTAAAACAATTTAGTAGACATACATTTGGTTTTCAAAATTTTAAATACTTGTTTCACCTGGTGTATGGTATACCCAAAACTGCGAAAACTGTCAACAGTTTTGCTGTACGCTGTTGCTCCTGCTTCGGAAACTATGAACACATGAAAGTACTCAATACTCTTTAAATACATGTAAATTATCAATTAGTCATTTCGTATGTATAGGTAAAATCAAAGTAGGTCAAAAATTAAGAATCAAGTAGTCTGCTGCGACTATTTTTCCGACTGCTGCTTTCGTCGACTTCCGAATTAGGCCAATAGCAACAGTCGGAACAGTTCCTAGTATTAAAATGTATAACTTGGCTGTTGCTATCGAAGCAATCTGTTTCGGGTTTTTGCTATTGCTGCTGCTGTCGGGTTTTTTGCTTTCGGATTTTTGCTCTTTGCTGCTGCTCTCAAAATTTTCTATTTCGGTTATTTGCTGCTGCTTTTGCTGTCAGATTTTCTGATTTCGGTTTTTTTCGGAAGCAAAAGCAACACAAAGTATTTGTTTTCATATTTTCTAAACAGTCACAGCAATGAATAGCACAAAATTTATGACTTTTGCTAATTCGACTACAACAATTTAACACTGCTTCTAAGCTTCGATCTTCGCACTTCGCAGTTTAAAAATTTTATTGAGCAAGGATATAGTTAAAAATAAATCACAAAATTTTATGTCTTAACAACTAAATATTTTCTGCCTATTTTTAAAAATTGTTACAAATTCATGTTATTTACTAATTTTTTACTCCCATGTTTGTGAGTTTGACCTAAACACCTGAAATACTGTTCAATCTATAATTGCAGGTTATAAATTAGTAACTAAATCACAAATTAAAGAAAGTTCGAATAAATTATTTCGGTGCTTAACGGAAATAGTTGTATCTAATGTTAAGTTAACAGCATCATTTGCGAGCCATTTCAGATTCAAAGAAAGCTCTGTTAATTTAGAACTGTTGCCGACTGAGCAACAAGTTGTTTTCATACGATGGTCGAGCGCGTTGAGCTGCTTACTCTGCTATATATATTCGATGATAACGGGTTCGAATCCCCTTGCCGCTGCCACGGAAAAATTCAAAATTTTACTACTTTGTTTGTACCTTCAGCTTATGCACTGGCAAGAGTTTTTGGTAATTTTAATAATCATTAACTCTAATCCGCTGAAGGTAGATTAAATCGTTCATTCTTACATTCCGTTGACACTGCATTATTAGCTTCTATATGTTGTGAGCCTTGCAGCTTAGCTGATTGGAGTGAACACATTTTTTTTACGAATGAAAATTTATTCCATCCTTTAAGCAAAAAATTTTTTATGCTTCTCTATCTATTACCGAATTGTAAAAACTGAAATTTATTACAATTTCTACTCACATATTTGACCTACAATTGAAAAACCATCTAACTAATTCTTATATTCCAAAATGGTGACACATTTGCCTACATTCTAAAGAGAGAATTTGACAGTGGCATAATAAAAGTTTACCTATGATGACTTTGGAATTTATTGTAATGGACAATGTTCAGTGTGGCGATTTGAATAAACATGTGGACAAGCGAAAACAAAACGATCGTTTCATGAAAACGATATGCATATCTCATCGTCGGCCTTTTCAAGTTTGCCGCTGGCGACCTTTCAAACTGTAATTTGTCTGCCCAACTGGTTGGCAAACAATGTGGCCAAAAGGCACCTACCTACCTAGATTCAATAGTTGGACTGGATTTCGTATGGGAAGTCGGACATCCGTTGACTGCAGAGACTGCAAGTTTCCATTGTATGCAGTCAGTAATTGTTCACCACGGAAAAGGGCTTCTTAAATATATGATGCTGGACTTAATTCCACAAATATATTCATAGAAATGATATGCCTATATTCTTAAATACCTCAATGAATAATCGGTTCAATCAAATTGCAAAATCCTCCAAATCGATATAAAATCAAAGCCGTCGTAATTCAAAACTGCTGCTGCACGTTTTTGACATTTGATTGTGAACCTAAGAGAACAAGACGAATTTGGCGAATTTCGTACACCTAAAAGTAAATATCTGCGAAAAATTTAATGCGGTCATAAAATTTTAATTTGTGACTTGTTTTCGAAACGATGTTTGAATGTTGTATGAATATCGTAGACGCGGTTTCGAAGTTTGAATTTAGTTCGCGTTTTTAGGAAACACTAATATAAACGGGATATATAGATACTTTTAAATCTTGTAGGTTTATTGCCCAGCGTGCTACACGTAACGGAACCTCTCTCTTTTTCATTGTCATCGTGAACGCATTACAATCTGTAACAATCTCAAATCTCAATCCTAGCACATATACACGCCACTTTATTAATGCTCCAATAACTGCTAAAACCTCAAGTTCATATGAATCATACTTCTCTTCGCAAGGTTTAGTTTTCCGACTCATATATTGTACCGGATGAAAAAAATCATCTTCTGAATCTTTCTGTAAAAGCGCAGCTCCGAAACCGTGTTTCGAGGCATCAGTGTGAATCTCAGTCTCTAGCTTAGGATTGTATAACTTTAAAACGGGACCTTTGATCAATGCTAACTTCAATTGCTCAAACGCCACCATTTGCAATTCTTTAAACTCAAACTTGTTGTCTTTTCGCAAAATGTCCGTCAAGGGTTTAGCTGTTACTGCGTATCCTTCGATAAATCTACGGAAATACGATGTTAACCCCAAAAATCGTTGAACTGACTTATCATGTGGGATCGGGAATCTTGAAACGGCATCAGTCTTCTCCTTACTTGGCTTAATGCTTCCATTTTCAACTATATAGCCCAAAAAATTTACTTTACTCTGCAGTATCTGACATTTCTCCCAGTTTATTCTCAACCCATTTTCCGCAGCTATCTTCAACACCCATTATATACACCACTGCATCTCCATTCTTCACCGATTCTCTCATTACTGCCATTATAAATCTTGTAAAAACTGCTGGACAGTTGGAAATTCCGAATGGTACATATAGGAATTCATACTGACCATTCTGAGTTACGAATGCTGTGTACTTCTGAGATTTTCCTCAACAGGAACATGGAAAAACCTGTTTGTTAGATCTAGAGTAGTATAAACTAACGCACTTTGAAGTTTTTCTAATACGGTATCTATCTGTGGCATAGGAAAATTATCTCGGACCACTTTCTCATTTAGCTTTCTGTATTCCTGTATTCCTTTCTGTATTCTGTATTCCGCTTTTTCCCATTCTTCTTTGTTACAAGTACAACAGGCGAAGCATATTCGGAAAAACTTGGCCTTATTATCTTCTCCTCCAACCATTTTTCATCTTCTGTCCACGATAGCTTGTTTTTCCGTAACAAAGTGCAAATCATGTTTGAATTCTTTGATAGGCATTTTTATACCATACACCCATAGGGTGAAATGGTATATTAAAGTCGCCAAAATGTATGTAACAGGCAGAAGGAAGCATCTGCGACCCCACAGTATATATATTCTTGATCAGGATCAACAACCGAGTCGATCTAGCCAAGTGCGTCTGTCCGTCCGTCCGTCCGTATGAACACCTAGATCTCGGAGACTATAAGAGCTAGAGCCACCAAATTTGATATGCAGTCTCGTGTAGTATGTACGCTTATCGAGTTTGTTTCAAAATTTTGCCACGCCCCCTTCCGCCACCGGAATTCACAAAAAACAGATTTTCTTAAAAACTATGTAAGCTACCGACATTAAATTTGGTATGTAAGCTAGCTTAATGGACGCGCAGATATTGACTATTTAAAAATTTTGCCACGTACATTTCCGCCCCCGAAAATTAAACAAAACTGATTTTCTCGAAAACTAACAAAGCTTAAGTCACCAAATTTTTCCTTTTTGCCACGCCCCCTTCCGCATCCGAAAATTTACATAAAACTGATTTTCTTAAAAACTATCAAAGCTACCGACATTAAATTTGGTATGTAAGCTACCTTAATAGACGCGCAGATTTTGACTATTTAAAAATTTCGCCACGCCCCCTTCCGCACCCGAAATTTACATAAAACTGATTTTTTTAAAAACTATCAAAGCTACCGACATTAAATTTGGTATGTAAGCTACCTTAATAGACGCGCAGATATTGACTATTTAAAAATTTTGCCACGCCCATTTCCGCCCCCGCCAATTAAACAAAACTGATTTTCTCGAAAACTAACAAAGCTAAGGTCACCAAATTTAGTATGTGTACTGGCTTAGTATGGGCGCAGAATATATATATTTTAAAATGTCGCCACGCCCACTTACTCCTCCATAATTTATAAAAAACCGATTGGCTCTTGCAATTTTTTGACCATCGTGATCAAATTTGGCAGACTAATAAATCTTATCTATTTCTATCAAACTACCAAATTTTATTGAAATCGGACTAGAAACATACAAAATATACGTATGAACGTATTTTGCTACGCGATCCATAAGGGCAGAATTGGCCGTTGGCTAGTGGCGGCGCTAGAGTGCTTGTGTGTTTGTAGAGTGAGCGAGATAGCAAATGGTATGAGGCATGTTAAAACAATTTAGTAGACATACATTTGGTTTTCAAAATTTTAAATACTTGTTTCACCTGGTGTATGGTATACCCAAAACTGCGAAAACTGTCAACAGTTTTGCTGTACGCTGTTGCTCCTGCTTCGGAAACTATGAACACATGAAAGTACTCAATACTCTTTAAATACATGTAAATTATCAATTAGTCATTTCGTATGTATAGGTAAAATCAAAGTAGGTCAAAAATTAAGAATCAAGTAGTCTGCTGCGACTATTTTTCCGACTGCTGCTTTCGTCGACTTCCGAATTAGGCCAATAGCAACAGTCGGAACAGTTCCTAGTATTAAAATGTATAACTTGGCTGTTGCTATCGAAGCAATCTGTTTCGGGTTTTTGCTATTGCTGCTGCTGTCGGGTTTTTTGCTTTCGGATTTTTGCTCTTTGCTGCTGCTCTCAAAATTTTCTATTTCGGTTATTTGCTGCTGCTTTTGCTGTCAGATTTTCTGATTTCGGTTTTTTTCGGAAGCAAAAGCAACACAAAGTATTTGTTTTCATATTTTCTAAACAGTCACAGCAATGAATAGCACAAAATTTATGACTTTTGCTAATTCGACTACAACAATTTAACACTGCTTCTAAGCTTCGATCTTCGCACTTCGCAGTTTAAAAATTTTATTGAGCAAGGATATAGTTAAAAATAAATCACAAAATTTTATGTCTTAACAACTAAATATTTTCTGCCTATTTTTAAAAATTGTTACAAATTCATGTTATTTACTAATTTTTTACTCCCATGTTTGTGAGTTTGACCTAAACACCTGAAATACTGTTCAATCTATAATTGCAGGTTATAAATTAGTAACTAAATCACAAATTAAAGAAAGTTCGAATAAATTATTTCGGTGCTTAACGGAAATAGTTGTATCTAATGTTAAGTTAACAGCATCATTTGCGAGCCATTTCAGATTCAAAGAAAGCTCTGTTAATTTAGAACTGTTGCCGACTGAGCAACAAGTTGTTTTCATACGATGGTCGAGCGCGTTGAGCTGCTTACTCTGCTATATATATTCGATGATAACGGGTTCGAATCCCCTTGCCGCTGCCACGGAAAAATTCAAAATTTTACTACTTTGTTTGTACCTTCAGCTTATGCACTGGCAAGAGTTTTTGGTAATTTTAATAATCATTAACTCTAATCCGCTGAAGGTAGATTAAATCGTTCATTCTTACATTCCGTTGACACTGCATTATTAGCTTCTATATGTTGTGAGCCTTGCAGCTTAGCTGATTGGAGTGAACACATTTTTTTTACGAATGAAAATTTATTCCATCCTTTAAGCAAAAAATTTTTTATGCTTCTCTATCTATTACCGAATTGTAAAAACTGAAATTTATTACAATTTCTACTCACATATTTGACCTACAATTGAAAAACCATCTAACTAATTCTTATATTCCAAAATGGTGACACATTTGCCTACATTCTAAAGAGAGAATTTGACAGTGGCATAATAAAAGTTTACCTATGATGACTTTGGAATTTATTGTAATGGACAATGTTCAGTGTGGCGATTTGAATAAACATGTGGACAAGCGAAAACAAAACGATCGTTTCATGAAAACGATATGCATATCTCATCGTCGGCCTTTTCAAGTTTGCCGCTGGCGACCTTTCAAACTGTAATTTGTCTGCCCAACTGGTTGGCAAACAATGTGGCCAAAAGGCACCTACCTACCTAGATTCAATAGTTGGACTGGATTTCGTATGGGAAGTCGGACATCCGTTGACTGCAGAGACTGCAAGTTTCCATTGTATGCAGTCAGTAATTGTTCACCACGGAAAAGGGCTTCTTAAATATATGATGCTGGACTTAATTCCACAAATATATTCATAGAAATGATATGCCTATATTCTTAAATACCTCAATGAATAATCGGTTCAATCAAATTGCAAAATCCTCCAAATCGATATAAAATCAAAGCCGTCGTAATTCAAAACTGCTGCTGCACGTTTTTGACATTTGATTGTGAACCTAAGAGAACAAGACGAATTTGGCGAATTTCGTACACCTAAAAGTAAATATCTGCGAAAAATTTAATGCGGTCATAAAATTTTAATTTGTGACTTGTTTTCGAAACGATGTTTGAATGTTGTATGAATATCGTAGACGCGGTTTCGAAGTTTGAATTTAGTTCGCGTTTTTAGGAAACACTAATATAAACGGGATATATAGATACTTTTAAAACAAAACAACCACGAAACACCATAAACTTAAATTTTTAAATTCTGAAAATGAAATTACTTCCCGATTTTTGTGCTTTTGTGTAATTTTGATGAAGAATCGTTTGTTTTTTACTTAATTTTGATGTAAAGAAGTTATTACTTTGCAATTGTTAAGTATAATGGTTAGATTTTCTAGATATAGGTTAGGTTAGTTTAAGCAGGCCATCCACTAGGAGTCCCACAGACAGATTTTCGTCCGTGGGGTGCTGGAGCGGGGGCTTATATCTGACAGAACATCAAGAGTTGATAAATTGTTCGCTTGGCTGCATCCTGAAGCGAGTTCTTAGATGGCGTAGCTATGCCTCGTTACCAAGGCTGCACAGGATGTCTAAGCGTTTCTTGAACATCCGGAACATCCCACATAGACCGACTACAGGATATGGGTGTCAGACGAATGTCAAGAGTTGGTATATTGTTCGCTTGGCTGCATCCTGAAGCGTTTTCAGCAGATGGACTCATAGGTACCTAAGCCTCATCGCTGCCAAGGCTACACAGGAGGTGTGCAAGCGTTTCTGGAACATCCGCAACCTTTCATTTTCTGCAGTCCTTCACATGAGATGTGTGTCCGATGAGCATGCCTGTGAGCATCCTGCAATCCTAGAATCTGCGCTGACGGTCTGTCGCCTAGCGTGCTGCACATAATATTGGATATGACTGGTACGCTTACAGGATACAGGTTACAGGATCTTTTAAAATTTAGCCAAATTTCCAAATAAAAGAATTTATTTTTACAATTTCGCCTAATTATATGTACTTCGTAACTTTGGCCGAAAAGACATTAAAAAGCACAATGATATGATATAAATGACTATGTATATGTTTCGTAACCTTTAACTATTTTTTATGGAATGTGTGCTTAATTTTGATGTAATGTAATTTAAAAATATATATTTCGTATAATGAATGATAACTTTTAACTTTTGTAACATTTTATGGAATTAATTTTAAAATTTGTACTTAATTTTGATGAAGAGTTTTATTCTTATTTCGTGTTAAAATTTTACTTAATTTTGATATAAAGGATTAAACGTAACCACTTTTGTAACTTTTTGGGTATTATGTTCTAAATTTGTATTTCCCAATTTTTGTCAAAAGGAACAATAAGGATTTTAAAAATGTTTAGATTAGAGGGATGAATGTATGCTAAAATTTGTAGTTAATTTTGATGTAGAATTTTATATGTATAACTTAAGTGTGGCCAAAGGGACAATATTCAACTTTTGTAACTTTTTGCAATTGACATAGGTATGTAATTTTGATGTAAAGGAAGAAATCTGTTTCCTGTTTTACGAGGACTGGACTTAAAAATTTGTTATATATTTTTTAAAATTCGCGTGTTTTTCGTGTAAGGATTTTATCTATTTTTTAATTTTTGTCTGAAGCACCAACACGATAATTTTTGAAACTTTTTACTTAAATAATTTTCAAGCTCGCAGCAATATTGTTACTATTCCACTGAAATATTTTCTTTCAATTCATATGACCTTTTGTGAGTGAGTATTTCTAGGTAACTAGATTGACTTGCTATGATATGAGAAACTTTGAAAATTAATTGAAAATTTATACCGCCTTCTAAGACCCTTGAAAACAGGTCACTTGGCTGGGGCCCTCGAAATAAAATATTACATTATGTTTGTAATCACATTAAATGTCGATGTCTAGTAACAAATTTCTCTGCACAGGTTGCAAATATATCTGCTCTGACATCATCTATAACCATTAAACATTATCCCATCAATGTGTATATTATGTATGCCCACATATACCCTTGCAGAGGGTATTATAAAGTTGGTCAGATGTTTGTAACGCACAGAAGGAGACGTTTCCGACCCCACAAAGTATATAAATTCTTGATCAGCATGAGAAGCTGAGTCGATATAGCCATGTCCGTCTGTCCGTCTGTGCGTATGCGTTTTACTCAGCCGTCTTAAGAGCTATCGGGATGAAATTTTTTTGGGTTTTATATTACCCGGGTAAGATAAAGTATGAAAATCTTTAGGATCGAAAACTATATCATATAGCTCTAGAAGAAACATTTTCGCAAAAATTGGAGTATCCCCATGAAATTTACCAATATGATAGTATTGAATAAAAAATAATCATCAAATCAACAGAGCACACGCATACACACAAAGACGCAACGCTACATGAACTGTATGTGTATGCGTGCCGTGCTTTGCTTAGGGAATAATGGAAGAAGAAGAAAAAATTGTAGTTAAAAGAGAAATAATATTTTGTTTGTGAATTGATGAATAGAGTTGCAGGGCAAAAATTTCAAAAAGGAAAAATATTATTGCCAAGTATACTGCAAGGGTATATAAAGTTCGGCATAGCCGAAGTTAGTTTCTTTCATATTTTTCAATATATTTACCTTTTTAATTATATTTAGGGCCGGGGCTAACTTCGACCGCGTCAAAGTTTGTATATCCTAGCAACTTTTTAGGTAACTCTTTCCTTACCTATAGCCATCAAAATGGAAAAACGTTTTTTCTAAAAAGGCTAAAGTTTGCGAAAGAACGGCCTACAATCTTAGCATAAGAAATAACGAAGATATTGATCAAAGTCATTGTTTTCCACCGATCGTTCCTATGGGAGCTATATGATATAATCACCCGATCTTTATCAAATTCTGCACAGTCATTAACAGATATATTAAATTAAAAAAATATTTAATTTGAAAGCAATCGCGTTAAAAGTAACGAAGTTATTCACAAAAGTCACTGTTTTCGAAAGATCGTTCCTATGGGAGCTATATGATATAGTCACCCGATCTTGATCAAATTTGGCATAGTCGTTTATATGTCTAATTAACTCACTCACTAACTCACTCAATATTAAATTTCACGACAATAGCTCAGAAAATAATGAAGTTATTGAGAAAAGTTACTGTTCGTAACTTTGCCATTTGTATTGGTGCTATATGATATAGTGATCCGATCCGACTGAATCTGTGATATACAACCCCTGCAGTATATACAAGCCTACATGCAAAATTTCAGCTCTGTAGTTCTTACGGTCTAGGAGGAGTTTGCGTTGATCCAGACGGACGGACGGACGGACATGGCTAACTCGTCTCATCATGCTGATCAAGAATATATATACTTTATATGGTCGCAGGTGCTTCCTTTTATGACCAAAATTAATATACCCTTTTTGCAATTATATTTTTAATTATATTTCTTTTATTTGTATACTTAATAATATATATTTAATTAAATTTATATTTAATATATATAATTTATTTATTTAATACACTATAAACAATTTTAATAATAAGAACATGGCAACAATAAACAAGCAATTGAGGAGTGTTATCTCTTTTGTTTTGGTTTTAGTCGCCCCCTTTTTTTTTTAGTTTGCGCGCATGTGGGAAATTTTTAAAGAACTTATAATGCTGCTTCTTCAGGTTAAATAAATGATTTTGTGGGGCTTTAAGCTTTAGGTTGTTGTTTATAGTTTTAAAATTTTTGTTAAACGATCGTTTGTTGGGCCTTGACCGCATACTACTGCTCTTATAAAAAGGCCTAGGGTTCTTGCGGCTCTTATATTTGAATCTATTAATTGTGTTAACTTATGAGCAGTTGGCATATAGCACATGAAAACACATATTTGCTTACATAAAGCGTCAGTTTTTCGTAGCCATCATCCACAAATCCTTCCACTTATCCAATCTCATTCATATAGGCCTTCGAAGAATAAAAATGAAAAAAAATAAAAATAAAAAAACCATATACCAGGTGAAACAAATATTTAAAATTTCGAAAACAAAATGTATGTCTATTAAATTGTTTTAACATGCCTCATAACAATATGATATCTCGCTCACTCTACAAACACACGAGCACTCTAGCGCCGCCACTAGCCAACGGCCAATTCTGCCCTTATGGATCGCGTAGCAAAATACGTTCATACGCATATTTTGCATGATTCTAGTCCGATTTCAATATAATTTGGTAGTTTGGTAGAAATAGATAAGATTAATTAGTCCGCCAAATTTTATTGCGATGGTCAAAAAATTGCAAGAGGCAATCGTTTTTTTATAAATTAAGGAGGCGTAAGTGGGCGTGGCAACATATTCAAATATATATATTCTGCGCGCATACTAAGCCAGTATACTTACCAAATTTAATGTCGGTAGCTTTGATACTTTTTTAAAAAATAAGTTTTATGTAAATTTCGGGTGCGGAAGGGGCCGTGGCAAAAATTTGGAACAATTTTTTTCTGCGCGCTAACTACACGAGTATACAAAGCAAATTTGATGTCTCTATCTGTTATACTTTTTCAGAAAAACAGTTTTGTGTAAATTCTGGGGGTGTAAGGGGGCGTGGCCAAAATTCCAATTAACTCTATATATTTACATATCACACGAGTCGCAGACGGACGGACGGACCGACGGACATGACTAGATCGACGCGGTTGTTGATCCTGATCAAAAATATATATACTTTATGGGGTCGGAGAAGCTTCCTTCTGCCTGTTACATACATTTTGGCGACTTTAATACCTATGGATGTATAGTATTGTAACGTGTTTTGCCTTTGTGGAACAAAATGACGCCACCCGTGGCCGAGCGGTTGGTTTACGGTTGGGCGTTCGATCGTCAGGCCTAAGATAACTCAGCAGAATCGCAAAGAAAACAGAGATAGTTTCTTTCGTTTATTCAATCTTTTTATTTTCCTTGTCTTGGCGGCAGCGAAAACTTTCAAGCCCTTCGTTAAGTTGGCCGCGCTAGCTCAGCCCAGCCGTAGAGAATGGACTGCTTCTTAAGGGTCTTCGGAAACATTAGGCTTTTTAGCTTAAAAGTTTTTCCACATTGATGGCTTTATGTAAGGAAAGAGTTACTATAAAAGTTGCAAGAATATACAAACTTTGACGCGGTCGAAGTTAGCCCCGGCCCTCTGGTTTTACTTCTTTTTAGTCTTACTAATTGAAAGTGAAATATCATATAGCCGCAATATTTCAAACGAAATTGCAGCAGACGCAGCCCATTGAAAGTTTTATCATGCAAAATTTACGCAAGAGCCTAAAGCCTCAAATGGAATGAAGTGAAGTGAAGTAAAGTAAACTGAAGTGCAATGGGTTAACACGCCCACCATATGTAAGCCTTACTTTGAATTTCACACATTATTTTTTTCGGTTTGTTTTTTGTTTAAGCACTTGGTAATATACAAATAATTGCCGTTTATTATCACATGCAAGAACGCGACGAGGCGTTGCTGCATGCCCCTCACACATTTCGAGTTTGAGAATTTGATTATCTGAAATGTCAATAAGGCAAATCTTAACAAAATGGGACAAGGCAGAACTGAAACTGTTTAAACAATTAACACCGGAAACCAACTTCTAAGCTTCGATCTTCGCACTTCGCAGTTTAAAAATTTTATTGAGCAATGATATAGTTAAACTAATTATTTTCTGCCTATTGATTTAAAAATTGTTACGAATTCATGTTATTTACTAATTTTTTACTCCCATGTTTGTGAGTTTGACCTAAACACCTGAAATACTGTTCAATCTATAATTGCGGGTTATAAATTAGTAACTAAATCACAAATTAATAAATTATTTGGGTGCTTAACGGAAATAGTTGTATCTAATGTTAAGTTAACAGCATCATTTGCGAGCCATTTCAGATTCAAAGAAAGCTCTGTTAATTTAGAACTGTTGCCGACTGAGCAACAAGTTGTTTTCATACGGTGGTCGAGCGCGTTGAGCTGCTTACTCCGCTATATATATTCGATGATAACGGGTTCGAATCCCCTTGCCGCTGCCACGGAAAAATACGAAATTTTACTACTTTGTTTGTACCTTCAGCTTATGCACTGGCAAGAGTTTTTGGTAATTTTAATAATCATTAACTCTAATCCGCTGAAGGTAGATTAAATCGTTCATTCTTACATTCCGTTGACACTGCATTATTAGCTTCTATATGTGAGCCTTGCAGCTTAGCTGATTGGAGTGAACACAATTTTTTTACGAATGAAAATTTATTCCATCCTTTAAAGCAAAAAACCGAGATCGACTTCTTTAACTTTTTATGCTTCTCTATCTATTACCGAATTGTAAAAACTGAAATTTATTAAAATTTCTACTCACATATTTGACCTACAATTGAAAAACCATCTAACTAATTCTTATATTCCAAAATGGTGACACATTATCCTACATTCTAAAGAGAGAATTTGACAGTGGCATAATAAAAGTTTACCTATGATGACTTTGGAATTTATTGTAATGGACAATGTTCAGTGTGTGGATTTGAATAATCAATTATACAAGCGAAAACAAAACGAACGTTTCATGAAAACGAACAACACTGAATTCATTTTGAATTCATTTTTTTAAATACCTCAATGAGTAATCGGTTCAATCAAATTGCAAAATCCTCCAAATCGATATAAAATCAAAGCCGTCGTAATTCAACACTGCTGCTGCACGTTTTTGACATTTGATTGTGAACCTAAGAGAACAAGACGAATTTGGCGAATTTCGTACACCTAAAAGTAAATATCTGCGAAAAATTTAATGCGGTCATAAAATTTTAATTTGCGACTTGTTTTCGAAACGATGTTTGAATGTTGTATGAATGTCGTAGACGCGGTTTCGAAGTTTGAATTTAGTTCGCGTTTTTAGGAAACACTAATATAAACGGGATATATAAATACTTTTAAAACAAAACAACCACGAAACACCATAAACTTAAATTTTTAAATTCTGAAATTTTAACGAACACTAAGTTTAATTTTTAATTAAAAAATTACTTCCCGATTTTTGTGCTTTTGTGTAATTTTGATAAAGAATCGTTTGTTTTTCACTTAATTTTGATGTAAAGAAGTTATTACTTGCAATTGTTAAATATAACGGTTAGATTTTCTAGATATTGGTTAGGTTAGTTTAAGCAGGCCATCCACTAGGAGTACCACAGACAGATTTTCGTCCGTGGGGTGCGGGAGCGGGGGCTTAAGTCTGACAGGACATCAAGAGTTGATAAATTGTTCGCTTGGCTGCATCCTGAAGCGATTTTTAGATGGGGTACCTATGCCTTGTTACCAAGGCTGCACATGATCTGTCTAAGCATTTCTTGAACATCCGGAACATCCCACATAGACCGACTACAATGTCAAGAGTTGGTATATTGTTCGCTTGGCTGCATCCTGAAGCGTTTTCAGCAGATGGACTCCTAGGTACCTAAGCCTTATCGCTGCCAAGGCTACACAGGAGGTGTGCAATCGTTGTTGGAACATCCGCAACCTTTCATTTTCTGCAGTCCTTCACATGAGATGTGTGTCCGATGAGCATGCCTATGAGCATCCTGCAATCCTAGAATCCGCGCTGACGGTCTGTCGCCTTGCGTGCAGCACATAATCTTGGATATGACTGGTACGCTTACAGGATACAGGTAACAGGATCTTTTAAAATTTAGCCAAATTTCCAAATAAAAGAATTTATTTTTACAATTTCGCCTAATTTCCAAAAGAATTTATTGTTGTGGGACTTCATTTTGATGTAGAGGTTTATATGTACTTATCGGCGAAGAGAGGAATTCAGGGTTTCCGGAATCGTTGATTCCGTTGTTGGATTCCATTTTTCCACTAATTTTGTGCAGCGAGTCTCGACGTGCATTACGGTTGACTTCCAGAAGGAAAAAAGACTGAATTCTCTCAACCGCACACCGAGCCACACTCGATGACAGCCTATGCTGTCATCGCACATATCTAGTGTTAAACAGTTCTACATCAGTCATGATATTTATTACTTAACACTGATCAATTCGCCTTAACAGTAGGCACACAATTATTAGAAATGCCTAATTCAATCTCCGACACGGTCATCCTGACAAATTACACGTCCTCGTGTAGCAGGAGTATAAACCACCTTTACAATCTCCGACACGGTCACCCTGACAAATTACACGTCCTCGTGTAGCAGGAATATAAACCACTTTTACAAGCATCAATTTCACATCTTTGTTTTAACTAACTGAAAAAACATTCTGTTTTATGACAAATCCAGTTTAATGTTAATTCGAAATCTCTTATTTGCTATAACATATATCGTAACTAAAAATTCCTTTTTCATATTTTTCTACTTGCCTATTTCAACATTTGTTTGTTCATATTTCTTTTACAATTCATTAAACATTACAATGTTTTCAATATTTTCTTATTTTATAACCTCCACATTTTCATTCTTATCAAACAACATTTTCGACATTTTAGTTTTACAAACATTGTCTTTTCTTTATGTTCTCATTTACGTTTCAAGAATCCACGGCAAGGTACCACCACGTAGCATCGACAACAACACTCTTTCTAAAAACATCCCTACATTCCATCCCATTTCCCCTAGTGCCTCATTCACTAGTCCATACGGTCTGTTTCAACCGTCTCTTTATCACAGTCTTTTCCAACTGTTTCCATACGGTCTGTTTCACCCGTCTCTTCATCACAGTCCTTTCCAACTGTTTCCATACGGTCTGTTTCACCCGTTTCACCACAGTCTCTTCCAACTGTTTCACCCGTTTCAACACAGTCTCTTCCAACTGTACCATTACGGTCTGTTTCACCCGTTTCACCAGATGAATCATACTCATCTCCGTCGATATCCAGCTCGCTTGGTACCTGCACCTCTGGCATTCTCCGTAAACTGTCATGTGGGTAGTTATACTGTCTTTTACTTGACATGGACTTCAACGTATATCTATCGCCTTCTAATACTTCTATGACCATAAAAGGTCCACGAAACTTAGTGTCCAACTTAGTCTGTTGTCTCTCACTATTTTTGATCAGAACATAATCTCACTTACTGAATCTAACTACTTTTGCCTTGTCTTTATCAAATCTAAGTTTGATAAAGCCTGAGATCTTTGGTCATTTAAATCTATCGCTGTCTCATTATCATCAATGGGAACTAATCCTAATGGTCGAGCACTCTTACCGATTAATAATTCTAACGGACTCGATTGAATCGAATGCTAATTGAACGTTCACTATAGCATCTTGCCATGAACGCTCACTGGATTCAACGATAGTTAATGGATTTTGTAAGTTGTTCATCACTCTTTCGACCTGTCCATTTGCCCGGCTAGCACCTATAGCTATCAGGTGAAGCTGAATTTTCTGAGAATCACAGAATTCGAAAAATTTCGATCCCGTAAACTTCTGCCTTGATCAGCCACTAATTGAGCAGGTCCAAATAGCGCAATCGATGACTTTAATACGTCAATACAACTAACTGCGTCAAGCTTATAAGTGTGGTACAAATAAACATATTTTGTAAACCATCGATTTGAACAATGACATACTCTTTACAATCGTTCTTCCCACTTAGTTTTCCAGTGATATCTATATGCAACGTATGCCAAGGAATGCTAATCTTCGGAATCGAATGCAGTTCCACTTGGACTTTTCAGGACGCTGATTTTGTCACCCTACAAGTGATGCAATTCTCCACAAACTTTCGAACGTACTTCGCAATTCCCGCAAACCAGTAATGCTCGTACACTTTATCTAGGGTCTTTTCCCAACTTAAGTGTAAGATCGATTCATGTACTTGGTTTATTACAGACCATCTAAAGGTTCTAGGAATGACTGGCAAATAACGAGTCCTACAATTTCTTTGAATTTTTCTGTAAAGCTCTTATTTCATAAGTTGCAGCTAAATCTTTAGAAAGCTCACCCTCACTCAACTTGTTAATTGTTTGCAAAATATCCGATCACGTTGTTTTTCGGCTTGAATCCAATTTTCAGAAATTTCCATCAACTGTACATGTTTTTCTACAACTTTATTTTGATTCTATTTTATCTTATCAAGCAAAGGATTCCTAGACAGTAATCTACATGGGCCATACGTTTGCCTTCGCGATATTGAATATCAAATCGAATGCTTGAAGGGATGCCCACCAGCGATACACACTAGGTGATAGCTCAATTTTTGTTCTAGAAGCCTTTAACGAATGACAAACCTATTACCATGTAGATAATGTCTAAAGGGGTTTACTGCATTAACTACCGCAAGTGTTTCTAACTCATAAGACGTGTATTTCGATTCACACACACTAGTAGTTTTACTGAAATATTCAACCACATACGGTTTATTTTCAATTCGAAGCAAAAGTATGGCTCCATAGCCAATGGCACTTGCATCTGTATGCAGTTCTATGGGGTATTTAGGATCGAATATTACCAAGACTGGTTTGCTTGTAAGGATATCAATAATTTTTTTGCGAACCTTCTTATGTTCATTCGTCCAATCAAAATTAATTTTAATAGATGTAATGTTGTAATTGACCTGGGTGGTGGCGATGCGCTTAATGCTTCAATTTTACGCAAATTTGGACGAATCTCACCCGCCTGTACTTCGTATCCTAGATACTAAACAGAATCCCTCAAAAATGAGCATTTCTCTACATTAAACGAAAAGCCTGCCTTAGTAAAAATATTCAAGACGATCTCTAATCTTTCAATAGCTTCTTCCTTAGTTGACGCCACGATCATGCTTTATATCATCCATATAGACAATAACGTACGAAAATGCCGGTGGCTCAGTGGAGACCTACTAAATCTACAATTCTGTTCTCGAGTTCGAACCCCGACGTAGGTCGAGTTTACCCCTGATGAAGCAATACTAAAAAGTAGTTCCGTCGGGGATAAAGGAAACGATTGTGGATAACGAATAATTTTTTCTTATGCACACGTGATCCTGCGTCACCATCCGAACTCTTGGGGCATTGAGTAGAGATGTGTCCCGGCTCGTGACATCGATAGCATGTCACGACTTTAGCACGCACTGACGAAGCTCGCTGATCTTCTCCAGATGTAGAAGGTTTCTGCCCTCTGCATTCCGACTTCCTGTGTCCAAGCTTCCCACATGAGTAACATTTGATTGGCAACGTTTTAGCACGCTTTGCAATTGAATAATCGTCTGAAGAGCTGGACCGCTTATTGTCAAACGAAAAGACTTTGCTTTTGCTTTTGCTTTGCTTTTGTGCTTTTTAGAAGCACCGCATAAACTTTCCATCAGCCATTTGCTATTTTTTTTAAATTTAGAATAAATTTTCGATGCTCGCTGCATTCATGCGATTCACTGTACCAATCTAAGTAATTCGGGTCCTTCTCAATATTCGAAAGGCATTCATTAATAATTTTTATACCATACACCCATAGGGTGAAATGGTATATTAAAGTCGCCAAAATGTATGTAACAGGCAGAAGGAAGCATCTCCGACCCCACAAAGTGTATATATTCTTGATCAGGATCAAAAACCGAGTCGATCTAGCCATGTCCGTCTGTCCGTCCGTCCGTCCGTCCGTCCGTATGAACACCTACATCTCGGAGACTATAAGAGCTAGAGCCACCAAATTTGGTATGCAGTCTCGTGTAGTATGAACGCTTATCGAGTTTGTTTCAAATTTTTGCCACGCCCCTTCCGCCCCCAGAATTTACATAAAACTGTTTTTCTTAAAAACTATAGCAGATAGAAACATCAAATTTGGTTTATATACTCGTTTAGTTAGCGCGCAGAAAATAGTTGTTCCAACTTTTTGCCACGCCCCCTTCCACCCCCGGAATTTACAAAAAACTACTTTTCTTAAAAACTATAAAAGCTACCGACATTAAATTTGGTATGTAAGTTAGCTTAATAGACGCGCAGATATTGACTATTTAAAAATTTTGCCACGCCCATTTCCGCCCCCGAAAATTAATCAAAACTGATTTTCTCGAAAACTAACAAAGCTAAGGTCACCAAATTTAGTATGTATATTGGCTTAGTATGCGCGCAGAATACATATATTTTAATATGTTGTCACGCCCACTTTCGCCTCCATAATTTAGAAAAACCGATTTACTCTAGCAATTTTTTGACCATTGCGATCAAATTTGGCAGACTATTAAATCTTATCTATTTCTATCAAACTACCAAATTTGATTGAAATCGGACTAGAAACATACAAAATATACGTATGAACGTATTTTGCTACGCGATCCATAAGGGCAGAATTGGCCGTTGGCTAGTGGCGGCGCTAGAGTGCTTGTGTGTTTGTAGAGTGAGCGAGATAGCAAATGGTATGAGGCATGTTAAAACAATTTAGTAGACATACATTTGGTTTTCGAAATTTTAAATATTTGTTTCACCTGGTGTATGGTATACCCAAGTCGGCGAGACGACTTAATTACTTCATTTTATTTCTTTTAGTTTGCGCGCATGTGGGAAACTTTTAAAGAACTTATAATGCTGCTTCATCAGGTTAAATAAATGATTTTGTGGGGCTTTAAGCTTTAGGTTGTTGTTTATAGTTTTAAAATTTTTGTTAATGATAAAAATTCCGATTCTTCATAATTTGCGATCTCTTCTTTTAAAAGTTCTTTGCACGTATCGCAATTGAACTTTTGTTGGGCTTTATGCATAACAAATCCTACGAAATATTTCAATGATTTCTCAGTGGCTATACTGATTTCAGTTGGCTGTTCTTTATCAGCCTCGGTTACTTCATCCTTCATATTTTCATCTAAGATTATGTTAAAATCTTCGTAATACACCTGATATTGGTAATGACCAATTTACGTTTTCAATTGCCAGTTCATGCTTGTTTCTTCAATAACATTTAGTAGCATATCTTCATCTGGCTCGCAATTACCTGTTGACGTTTTTTAAAGTTATTAATTTCATTGACAACATTTTTAATATTATTGCATTAAATTCGAATAACATCGGATTATTGTTTGTGCCACCCCTGCTTTTTATTAGGTAAAATACGTGTTCTAGCGCATCTTGGTTTAGACGTGTCAACATTAAAAAGAATACTTCGTGCCCTTCATTCCAAATATCGCTTGTAAGCATTAGTATTGCGTTTATTGATAGAACTATTCCATCTAAACAATAAACTTTTCTGCGATATAGACATATATATTTTCTGGTCATCCAGAGAAAAATAGGGTGCTTCGTTAACTATTCCAAGTTTATTGAATCCCCTTCGATTGTTGGGCCTTGATCGCATACTACTGCTCTTATAAAAAGGCCTAGGGTTCTTGCGGCTGTTATATTTGAATCTATTAATTGTGTTAACTTATGAGCAGAGAGTCCAGTAGATGCGGCTACATAGCTCAATACAAATTCCAGTTGGCATATAGCCCCTCACCATGAAAACACATATTTGCTTATATAAAGAGTCAGTTTTTTCGTAGCCATCATCCACAAATCCTTCCACTTATCCAATCTCATTCATGTAGGCCTTCGAAGAATAAAAATGAAGTAAGTAAATCGACTCGTCGACTTGGGTATACCATACACCAGGTGAAACAAATATTTAAAATTTCGAAAACAAATGTAACTATTAAATTGTTTTAACATGCCTCATAACCATATGCTATCTCGCTCACTCTACAAACACACGAGCACTCTAACGCCGCCACTAGCCAACGGCCAATTCTGCCCTTATGGATCGCGTGGCAAAATACGTTCATACGCATATTTTGCATGATTCTAGTCCGATTTCAATAAAATTTGGTAGTTTGGTAGAAATAGATAAGATTAATTAGTCCGCCAAATTTTATTGCGATGGTCAAAAAATTGCAAGAGGCAATCGGTTTTTTATAAATTATGGAGGAGTAAGTGGGCGTGGCAACATTTTAAAATATATATATTCTGCGCGCATACTAAGCCAGTACACATACTAAATTTGGTGACCTTAGCTTTGTTAGTTTTCGAGAAAATCAGTTTTGTTTAATTGGCGGGGCGGAAATGGGCGTGGCAAAATTTTTAAATAGTCAATATCTGCGCGTCTATTAAGGTAGCTTACATACCAAATTTAATGTCGGTAGCTTTGATAGTTTTTAAGAAATCAGTTTTATGTAAATTTCGGGTGCGGAACTAAACTAAACGCGCTAACTAAACGAGTACACAAACCAAATTTGATGTCTCTATCTGTTATACTTTTTCAGAAAAGCAGTTTTGTGTAAATTCTGGGGTGTAAGGGGCGTGGCCAAAATTCCAATTAACTCTATATATTTACATATCACACGAGTCTAAATACCAAAATTGGGTGGCTCTAGCTCTTATAGTCTCCGAGATCTGCGTGTTCATACAGACGGACGGACGGATGGACATGGCTAGATCGACGCGGTTGTTGATCCTGATCAAAAATATATATGCTTTATGGGGTCCGAGAAGTTTCCTTCTGCCTGTTACATACATTTTGGCGACTTTAATACCTATAGGTGTATAGTATAATTAATGCTTTGAGCAATTATAGCTTGTTTTTCAGTAACAGTGCAAATCATGTTTGAATTCTTTGATAGGCATTTCTTCTTTATATTTTCAAAAATATTTTGTTTGGGTTTTTTCCTTTTAGATATTTAATTTTTCGTGCATTTTCCGTTTGCAAAAAAATTCTTAAATGTCGATTTTTTTTATTGAAAAGTTTGACTTTTTGTTTTTCTTTTCTTAAATTCTCTGACATTTCAAAGTACTTTTTTCTGTAGTACGCTTCATTTTGCTCTTTTTAAGGCAATTTGTATCTCAATAGAGCTGCAATTATTCTTATTTCCATTACCAACCTGGGTTGCAGCATTTGGAAAATTCAAAATTTCAAAATCTTCTGTGCAAAAATCATACAATTCATAATTATTATCTTTTTCCGAGATATTCAACTTTATGTCGGTTTCTTCAAATAAGCGAAGAGTCGGTATAGCACCTGTTTTCAGATATTTTACGCGGACAAATTTTTTTTCAAAATATAAGTTGCAAATCAACGCCTTGTCAACATTGACGTCAGATTGCAAATTACATTTTGAAACCCACTGGCGACGGACAGCATCGTTTTTAGGAAACTTAAAAAGCCGTACGGGAAAGTGCTCTGGCCATCTCTGTGGCTTTTCAGGCACGACTTAATAACACACTTAAGCCCACTTTTCCCACCATGCGTCACTTCTCCAGCAAAACTGTTGATTCCTTGACCCACAATATTTGGCCATGAAAAGTCTTTTTAGTCTTACTAATTGAAAATTGAAATATCATATAGCCGCAATATTGCAATGCAAAATTTATGCAAGAGCCTAAAGCCTCCAATGGAATGAAGTGAAGTAAAGTAAACTGAAGTGCAATGGGTTAACACGCCCACCATATGTAAGCCTTACTTTGAATTTCACACATTATTTTTTTCGTTTTGTTTTTGTTTAAGCACTTGGTAATATACAAATAATTGCCGTCTATTGTCACATGGCGTTGCTGCATGCCCCTGACACATTTCGAGTTGGAGAGTTTGATTAATTATCTGAAATGTCAAGAAGGCAAATCTTAACAAAATGGGACAAGGCAGAACTGAAACTGTTTAAACAATTAACACCGGAAACCAACTTCTAAGCAGGGTTTGAAAACTGCGAAAACTGTCAACAGTTTTGCTGTATGCTGTTGCTTCTGCTTCGGAAACTATGAACACATGAAAGAACTCAATACTCTTTAAATACATGTAAATTATCAATTAGAGATTTCGTATGTATAGGTAAAATCAAAGTAGGCCAAAAATTAAGAATCAAGTAGTCTGCTGCGACTATTTTTCCGACTGCTGCTTTCGTCGACTTCCGAATTTGGCCAATAGCAACAGTCGGAACAGTTCCTAGTATTAAAATGTATAACTTGGCTGTTGCTATCCAAGCAATCTGTTTCGGGTTTTTGCTATTGCTGCTGCTGTCGGGTTTTTGCTTTCGGATTTTGCTCTTTGCTGCTGCTCTCAAAATTTTCTATTTCGGTTATTTGCTGCTGCTTTTGCTGTCAGATTTTCTGATTTCGGTTTTTTTCGGAAGCAAAAGCAACACAAAGTATTTGTTTTCATATTTTCTAAACAGTCACAGCAATGAATAGCACAAAATTTATGACTTTGCTAATTCGACTACAGCAATTTAACACTGCTTCTAAGCTTCGATCTTCGCACTTCGCAGTTTAAAAATTTTATTGAGCAAGGATGATGATAGTTAAAAATAAATCACAAAATTTTATGTCTTGACAAACAACTAATTATTTTCTGCCTATTGATTTAAAAATTGTTACGAATTCATGTTATTTACTAATTTTTTACTCCCATGTTTGTGAGTTTGACCTAAACACCTGAAATACTGTTCAATCTATAATTGCAGGTTATAAATTAGTAACTAAATCACAAATTAAAGAAAACTTTAATAAATTATTTCGGTGCTTAACGGAAATATAGTTGTATCTAATGTTAAGTTAACAGCATCATTTGCGAGCCATTTCAGATTCAAAGAAAGCTCTGTTAATTTAGAACTGTTGCCGACCGAGCAACAAGTTGTTGTCATAAGATGGTCGAGCGCGTTGAGCTGCTTACTCCGCTATATATATTCGATGATAACGGGTTCGAATCCCCTTGCCGCTGCCACAGAAAAATTCAAAATTTTACTACTTTGTTTGTACCTTCAGCTTATGCACTGGCAAGAGTTTTTGGTAATTTTAATAATCATTAACTCTAATCCGCTGAAGGTAGATTAAATCGTTCATTCTTACATTCCGTTGACACTGCATTATTAGCTTCTATATGTGAGCCTTGCAGCTTAGCTGATTGGAGTGAACACAATTTTTTTTACGAATGAAAATTTATTCCATCCTTTAAAGCAAAAAACCGAGATCGACTTCTTTAACTTTTTATGCATATCGTTTTCATGAAACGATCGTTTTGTTTTCGCTTGTCCACATGTTTATTCAAATCGCCACACTGAACATTGTCCATTACAATAAATTCCAAAGTCATCATAGGTAAACTTTTATTATGCCACTGTCAAATTCTCTCTTTAGAATGTAGGCAAATGTGTCACCATTTTGGAATATAAGAATTAGTTAGATGGTTTTTCAATTGTAGGTCAACAAGCGAAAACAAAACGATCGTTTCATGAAAACGAACAAAAGACATACATGCATATCTAATCGTCGGCTTTTTCAAGTTTGCCGCTGGCGACCTTTCAAACTGTAATTTGTCTGCCCAACTGGTTGGCAAACAATGTGGCCAAAAGGCACCTACCTACCTAGATTCAATAGTTGGACTGGATTTCGTATGGGAAGTCGGACATCCGTTGACTGCAGAGACTGCAAGTTTCCATTGTATGCAGTCAGTATTTGTTCACCACGGAAAAGGGCTTCTTGCTTTTGTGTAATTTTGATGAAGAATAGTTTGTTTTTCACTTAATTTTGATGTAAAGAAGTTATTACTTTGCAATTGTTAAATATAATGGTTAGATTTTCTAGATATAGGTTAGGTTAGTTTAAGCAGGCCATCCACTAGGAGTCCCACAGACAGATTTTCGTCCGTGGGGTGCGGGAGCGGGGGCTGACAGAACATCAAGAGTTGATAAATTGTTCGCTTGGCTGCATCCTGAAGCGAGTTCTTAGATGGCGTAGCTATGCCTCGTTACCAAGGCTGCACAGGATGTCTAAGCGTTTCTTGAACATCCGGAACATCCCACATAGACCGACTACAGGATATGGATATCAGACGAATGTCAAGAGTTGGTATATTGTTCGCTTGGCTGCATCCTGAAGCGTTTTCAGCAGATGGACTCCTAGGTACCTAAGCCTCATCGCTGCCAAGGCTACACAGGAGGTGTGCAAGCGTTTCTGGAACATCCGCAACCTTTCATTTTCTGCAGTCCTTCACATGAGATGTGTGTCCGATGAGCATGCCTGTGAGCATCCTGCAATCCTAGAATCTGCGCTGACGGTCTGTCGCCTAGCGTGCTGCACATAATATTGGATATGACTGGTACGCTTACAGGATACAGGTTACAGGATCTTTTAAAATTTAGCCAAATTTCCAAATAAAAGAATTTATTTTTACAATTTCGCCTAATTATATGTACTTCGTAACTTTGGCCGAAAAGACATTAAAAAGCACAATGATATGATATAAATGACTATGTATATGTTTCGTAACCTTTAACTATTTTTTATGGAATGTGTGCTTAATTTTGATGTAATGTAATTTAAAAAAATATATATTTCGTATAATGAATGATAACTTTTAACTTTTGTAACATTTTATGGAATTAATTTTAAAATTTGTACTTAATTTTGATGAAGAGTTTTATTCTTATTTCGTGTTAAAATTTTACTTAATTTTGATATAAAGGATTAAACGTAACCACTTTTGTAACTTTTTGGGTATTATGTTCTAAATTTGTATTTCCCAATTTTTGTCAAAAGGAACAATAAGGATTTTAAAAATGTTTAGATTAGAGGGATGAATGTATGCTAAAATTTGTAGTTAATTTTGATGTAGAATTTTATATGTATAACTTAAGTGTGGCCAAAGGGACAATATTCAACTTTTGTAACTTTTGCAATTGACATAGGTATGTAATTTTGATGTAAAGGAAGAAATCTGTTTCCTGTTTTACGAGGACTGGACTTAAAAATTTGTTATATATTTTTTAAAATTCGCGTGTTTTTCGTGTAAGGATTTTATCTATTTTTTAATTTTTGTCTGAAGCACCAACACGATAATTTTTGAAACTTTTTACTTAAATAATTTTCAAGCTCGCAGCAATATTGTTACTATTCCACTGAAATATTTTCTTTCAATTCATATGACCTTTTGTGAGTGAGTATTTCTAGGTAACTAGATTGACTTGCTATGATATGAGAAACTTTGAAAATTAATTGAAAATTTATACCGCCTTCTAAGACCCTTGAAAACAGGTCACTTGGCTGGGGCCCTCGAAATAAAATATTACATTATGTTTGTAATCACATTAAATGTCGATGTCTAGTAACAAATTGCTCTGCACAGGTTGCAAATATATCTGCTCTGACATCATCTATAACCATTAAACATTATCCCATCAATGTGTATATTATACACATTGTACATATACCCTTGCAGAGGGTATTATAAAGTTGGTCAGATGTTTGTAACGCACAGAAGGAGACGTTTCCGACCCCATAAAGTATATAAATTCTTGATCAGCATGAGAAGCTGAGCCGATATAGCCATGTCCGTCTGTCCGTCTGTGCGTATGCGTTTTACTCAGCCGTCTTAAGAGCTATCGGGATGAAATTTTTTTGGGTTTTATATTACCCGGGTAAGATAAAGTATGAAAATCTTTAGGATCGAAAACTATATCATATAGCTCTAGAAGAAACATTTTCGCAAAAATTGGAGTATCCTCATAAAATTTACCAATATGATAGTATTGAATAAAAAATAATCATCAAATCAACAGAGCACACGCATACACACACAGACGCAACGCTACATGAACTGTATGTGTATGCGTGCCGTGCTTTGCTTAGGGAATAATGGAAGAAGAAAAAATTGTAGTTAAAAGAGAAATAATATTTTGTTTGTGAATTGATGAATAGAGTTGCAGGGCAAAAAATTTCAAAAAGGAAAAATATTATTGCCAAGTATACTGCAAGGGTATATAAAGTTCGGCATAGCCGAAGTTAGTTTCTTTCATATTTTTCAATATATTTACTTTTTTAATTATATTTAGGGCCGGGGCTAACTTCGACCGCGTCAAAGTTTGTATACCCTAGCAACTTTTTAGGTAACTCTTTCCTTACCTATAGCCATCAAAATGGAAAAACGTTTTTTCTAAAAAGGCTAAAGTTTGCGAAAGAACGGCCTACAATCTTAGCATAAGAAATAACGAAGATATTGATCAAAGTCATTGTTTTCCACCGATCGTTCCTATGGGAGCTATATGATATAATCACCCGATCTTTATCAAATTCTGCACAGTCATTAACAGATATATTAAATTAAAAAAATATTTAATTTGAAAGCAATCGCGTTAAAAGTAACGAAGTTATTCACAAAAGTCACTATTTTCGAAAGATCGTTCCTATGGGAGCTATATGATATAGTCACCCGATCTTGATGAAATTGGCATAGTCGTTTATATGTGTAATTAACGACGGACGGACGGACGGACATGGCTATTTGAACTCGTCTCGTCGTGCTGATCAAGAATATATATACTTTATATGGTCGGAGATGCTTCCTTCTATGCGTTGCACAATTTTGACCAAAATTAATATACCCTGTTTGCAAGGGTATACAAAACGTTCGAAGCGAAAAATTCATTAAAATTGAGTCGCCAAGGACAGAAAAAGTTCGAAAAAAAATATGTGTTTGATTTAACTTTAATGTACAAAGAGCGGTAAAAAAAACCACCCCAATTGATGAATGCTTGTATGTTAGAGAGAGACAGTGAAACGTCTAATTGTAAGTTCAAGTGAGAATGAAAAGTGTTTGAAGTTTGCGTGGCAAAGAGGTAGAAAGCGCAAAGAGATTGACGATCGTTGAAATTTTGCGAAAATTTACGTGGCAATGAGGCTGGCATAGCGTAATTTTTGTAAATGTGTTCGAGTATCGTGGTGGGAACTATTCACTGAGATGGTAGATTTATGTGGCAAATGACCTAGAGTGGGAAATTCTTGAGAATTGGTGGCAAGCGAAGCTTTTAAAAATTGGCGGCAAGAGAAGCTACAACAATTGGCGGCAAGAGCGAGAAAGCATTAGACGCACAAGTTTGGCGGCGTCACTGCGAAAAATTTGTACAAGAGGTAGACATCGGCATTGGCGGCAAGAGCAAGAAAGCATTAGACTCACAAGATTGGTGGCGTCACTGCGAATAGAGACGAAGTATTAAGTTTAAATGTAAATGAGCTCAAAGAAAAGTTGGCCAGTTTGAATTTGGCAATAACTGGTAGAAAGCAATCGTTGCAAGATCGTCTTCTCGAACATTTCAGTTTGGTGGCTGACGAAGTCGAGGTTGAATCCGAAAGTGATGATGCGGGATCATTTCAGTCTACGGCACCAACTGCAGTTAGAAATAATTTTACTTTGCGCGACATTGAGGATTCTCTTTCCTCGTTCAGTGGGTCAGGTCAACCGTCCATAGAAAATTGGTTACGGAATTTTGAAGATAATGCAGAAGCAGTTCAATGGAACTCTTTACAGAAATTTATCTATGCGAAGCAATTATTAAAAGGTGCAGCAAAAGTTTTGTGCGTAGTGAGCGAGGAGTGACTGATTGGATATCATTAAAAAGAATTTTGTTAAGCGAGTTCGGCTCAGAAGTATCAGCAATTGAAGTACATAAATTGTTGCGAAATAGACGTAAACGCCCAAATTAAGATTTTCGTGAGTACCCGTATAGTCTGAGGGAAATAGGCAGTTCCATAAACTTAGATGAAGCTAGTCTTATAGAATATTTCATAGAAGGAATACCTGATTCAAAAGCTAACAAAAGTAACTTGTATCAGGCAAAGACAGTCATTCAGCTGAAGGAACAGATTACAATTTACCAAAAGGCTTACTTTGGTCGCCATCAACTGGTAAATAGAAACAGAAATCATAATGAGAAGTATGATAGAAAAGCGGAAATATCTAAACAACCGAGAAAATGCTTTAAGTGTGGCGAAGTACCTCATTTGATGAGTGAGTGTCCGAAGATTAAGTGCTTTAAATGCGATCAGATAGGGCGTAAAGCATCAGTATGCCCGAAAGTACAATGTCAAAGAAAATCAATGTAAAAGGAAAAGCTATTTTTTAAAACAATATCATGTGAAAACGTTGAGCTGTCGGCACTCATAGATACAGGATGTGACCTATTTTTAATAAGAGATGATATTATCAGAAAACTTCATGGTGTAGAATTAAGCAATGAACGAAAACGTTTATTGGGAGTGTGTAAAAGTGAGTTAATTACTGTAGGTAGTTTTAAAGCGCAGGTTACTATTGATGGTGTTCAATGGCCCTTAACGTTCCATGTTTATTGAAAAGAGTATATTGACTATGAAGTAGTGATTGGAAACAACATTTTAGAATTAGCTGATATGGTTATCACAAAGGGAAATGCTAATTTTAAGCCTAAAGAAGAAGAAGTGATGCCAAACACAGAAGCGAAAGAAACTGTACACAATGAAGTGAAAACTCCGAAGGGTATGTTACAGGAATTTGAGAGTTTGTTTTTATTAGCTGAATTAGATTTGTGCCATATAACTAAATCGGACGTCAAAGAAGTCAAGCAGCTTATTCACAGTTATGTACCACAACCGTCAAAGAAGAGTCCAGTCGAAATGAAAATATTATTAAGTGACGAATGCCCAGTATACGAACGGCCGAGGCGTTTATCTTTCGTTGATAAAGGTATTGTGGACTCAACAGTAGAAAAATTATTAACCGGGGTTGAGATGAGGGCTAATAGTTTCCCTGAGTTACAAGAACTTTTGGAAGAGGAAGCCATAGAAGAGCTGGAAGTTGAACGCACTAACGTTCGTCAGGAAGCTCAGCATAATATGGAGAGAATCCAAGAGGAAAATCGAAAAAATTATAACAAAAAACGCAAAAAGGTAGTTGAGTATAAAATTTATGATTTGATAGCAATTAAGCGAACGCAATATAGTTCAGGATTAAAACTTAAGGCTAAATATTTTGGACCATATAGGGTGGTGAAAGTTAAGTCCCATGGACGATACGACGTAGAAAAGGTAGGAGATCACCAAGGTCCTGGGAAAACCTCAACTGTCACAGAGTATATGAAGTCGTGGAATGGTCAAGTGAATTCATCAGACGATTCAACATTCGAGGCGAATTATAAGTCAGTCCGGCGAATGTGGGAATGGGTCGAGAGACGAGAAGCGGTCGATTGTATTGAACCAGTTCAGAGGTGCATAATTTAAAGGTTATCAACGATATCGATGACAAACCGTCGATATCATTGAGAAAAAAGTTCTATGGCGTCAAGTTGTTTCGACCGGTTGTGTTCTGCGTGGCTGCTCGAATAAAAAGAGTATAGTTATGTAATAATTAAGTGATAAATGTATAAAGAAATAATGTTGAATAAAACTGTACGAAGTGGGAATGCACTACGAGTCCCACATCTATATTTTAAAATTTACCCCTGACGGACGGACATTCCCAGAATACCGACTCTGTTGCTTATCGACCTTTCTTTATTTTTAAGACTAAAATTTATATTTTCCTATTGCTTTTTTGCTTTTCAAAAGCACCGCATAAACTTTCCATCAGCCATTTGCTATTTTTTTTTAAATTTAGAATAAATTTTCGATGCTCGCTACATTCATGCGATTCACTGTACCAATCTAAGTAATTCGGGTCCTTCTCAATATTCGAAAGGCATTCATTAATAATTTTTTCTTTTAGTTTGCGCGCATGTGGGAAATTTTTAAAGAACTTATAATGCTGCTTCATCAGGTTAAATAAATGATTTTGTGGGGCTTTAAGCTTTAGGTTGTTGTTTATAGTTTTAAAATTGTTGTTAATGATAAAAATTCCGATTCCTCATAATTTCCGATCTCTTCTTTTAAAAGTTCTTTGCATGAATCGCAATTGAACTTTTTTTGGGCTTTATGAATAAAAAATCCTACGAAATATTTCAATGATTTCTCAGTGGCTATACTGATTTCAGTTGGCTGTTCTTTATCAGCCTCGGTTACTTCATCCTTCATATTTTCATCTAAGATTATGTTAAAATCTTCGTAATACACCTGATCTTGGTCATTTACGTTTTCAATTGCCAGTTCATGCTTTGTTTCTTCAATAACATTTATTAGCATATCTTCATCTGGCTCGCAATTACCTGTTGTCGTTTTTGAAGTTATTAATTTCATTGACAACATTTTGATATTATTGCATTGAATTCGAATAACATAGGATTATTGTTTGTGCCACCCCTGCTTTTTATTAATTAAAGTACATGTTCTAGCGCATCTTGGTTTAGACGTGACAACATTAAAAAGAATACTTCGTGCCCTTCATTCCAAATATCGCTTGTAAGCATTAGTATTGCGTTTATTGATAGAACTATTCCATCTAAACAATAAACTTTTCTGCGATATAGACATTTTGTGAGGTCAGGGACATCATATATGCCATATATTTTCTGGTCATCCAGAGAAAAATAGGGTGCTTCGTTAACTATTCCAAGTTTATTGAATCCCCCACGATTGTTGGGCCTTGATCGCATACTACTGCTCTTATAAAAAGGCCTAGGGTTCTTGCGGCTGTTATATTTGAATCTATTAATTGTGTTAACTTATGAGCAGAGAGTCCAGTAGATGCGGCTACATAGCTCAATACAAATTTCCAGTTGGCATATAGCCCCCTCACCATGAAAACACATATTTGCTTATATAAAGAAACAGTTTTTTCGTAGCCATCATCCACAAATCCTTCCACTTATCCAATCTCATTCATGTAGGCCTTCGAAGAATAAAAATGAAGTAAGTAAGTCGACTCGTCGACTTGGGTATACCATACACCAGGTGAAACAAATATTTAAAATTTCGAAAACAAAATGTAACTATTAAATTGTTTTAACATGCCTCATAACCATATGCTATCTCGCTCACTCTACAAACACACGAGCACTCTAACGCCGCCACTAGCCAACGGCCAATTCTGCCCTTATGGATCGCGCGGCAAAATACGTTCATACGCATATATTGCATGATTCTAGTCCGATTTCAATAAAATTTGGTAGTTTGGTAGAAATAGATAAGATTAATTAGTCCGCCAAATTTTATTGCGATGGTCAAAAAATTGCAAGAGGCAATCGGTTTTTTATAAATTATGGAGGAGTAAGTGGGCGTGGCAACATTTTAAAATATATGTATATATTCTGCGCGCATACTAAGCCAGTACACATACTAAATTTGGTGACCTTAACTTTGTTAGTTTTCGAGAAAATCAGTTTTGTTTAATTTGCGGGGGCGGAAATGGGCTTGGCAAAATTTTTAAATAGTCAATATCTGCGCGTCTATTAAGCTTAAGCTAGCTTACATACCAAATTTAATGTCAGTAGCTTTCATAGTTTTTAAGAAAATCAGTTTTATGTAAATTTCGGGTGCGGAAGGGGGCGTGGCAAAATTTTTAAATAGTCAAAATCTGCGCGTCCATTAAGGTAGCTTACATACCAAATTTAATGTCGGTAGCTTTGATAGTTTTTAAGAAAATCAGTTTTATGTAAATTTCGGGTGCGGAAGGGGGCGTGGCAAAAAGGAAACAATTCTTGAAACAATTTTTTTCTGCGCGCTAACTAAACGAGTACACAAACCAAATTTGATGTCTCTATCTGTTATACTTTTTCAGAAAAGCAGATTTGTGTAAATTCTGGGGGTGTAAGGGGGCGTGGCCAAAATTCCAATTAACTCTATATATTTACATATCACACGAATCTAAATACCAAATTTGGTGGCTCTAGCTCTTATAGTCTCCGAGATCTGCGTGTTCATACAGACGGACGGACGGACGGACATGGCTAGATCGACGCGGTTGTTGATCCTGATCAAAAATATATATACTTTATGGGGTCCGAGAAGCTTCCTTCTGCCTGTTACATACATTTTAGCGACTTTAATACCTATGGGTGTATAGTATAATTAATGTTTTGAGCAATTATAGCTTGTTTTTCAGTAACATAGTGCAAATCATGTTTGAATTCTTTGATAGGCATTTTTCTTTATATTTTCAAAAATATTTTTGTTTGGGTTTTTTCCTTTTAGATATTTAATTTTTCGTGCATTTTCCGTTTGCAAAAAATTCTTAAATGTCGATTTTTTTATTGAAAAGTTTGACTTTTTGTTTTCCTTTTCTTAAATTCTCTGACATTTCAAAGTACATTTTTCTGTAGTACGCTTCATTTGCTCTTTTTTAAGGCAATTTGCACAAATTTCAATTTGTGTCTCAATAGAGCTGCAATTATTCTTATTTCCATTACCAACCTGGGTTGCAGCATTTGGAAAATTCAAAATTTCAAAATCTTCTTCTGTGCAAAAATCATACACATCATAATTATTATCTTTTTCCGAGATATTCAACTTTATATCGGTTTAAGCCCACTTTTCCTACCATGCGTCACTTCTCCAGCAAAACTGTTGACTCCTTGACCCACAATGTTTGGCCATGAAAAGAAACTGATACAACTCAGAAATGCATTTCAAAGACCACGACAGAATTTCGCTGCTTGTACAAACGTACACATTTTGTTTTTTTTTTCTACTTCTTTTTAGTCTTACTAATTGAAAATTGAAATATCATATAGCCGCAATATTTCAATGCAAAATTTATGCAAGAGCCTTAAGCCTTAAATGGAATGAAGTGAAGTAAAGTAAACTGAAGTGCAATGGGTTAACACGCCCACCATATGTAAGCCTTACTTTGAATTTCACACATTATTTTTTTCGGTTTGTTTTTTGTTTAAGCACTTGGTAATATGCAAATAATTGCCGTTTATTGTCACATGGCGTTGCTGCATGCCCCTGACACATTTCGAGTTGGAGAGTTTGATTAATTATCTGAAATGTCAAGAAGGCAAATCTTAACAAAATGGGACAAGGCAGAACTGAAACTGTTTAAACAATTAACACCGGAAACCAACTTCTAAGGTAGATTAAATCGTTCATTCTTACATTCCGTTGACACTGCATTATTAGCTTCTATATGTGAGCCTTGCAGCTTAGCTGATTGGAGTGAACACAATTTTTTTTACGAATGAAAATTTATTCCATCCTTTAAAGCAAAAAACCGAGATCGACTTCTTTAACTTTTTATGCTTCTCTATCTATTACCGAATTGTAAAAACTGAAATTTATTAAAATTTCTACTCACATATTTGACCTACAATTGAAAAACCATCTAACTAATTCTTATATTCCAAAATGGTGACACATTTGCCTACATTCTAAAGAGAGAATTTGACAGTGGCATAATAAAAGTTTACCTATGATGACTTTGGAATTTATTGTAATGGACAATGTTCAGTGTGGCGATTTGAATAAACATGTGGACAAGCGAAAACAAAACGATCGTTTCATGAAAACGAACAAAAGACATACATGCATATCTAATCGTCGGCTTTTTCAAGTTTGCCGCTGGCGACCTTTCAAACTGTAATTTGTCTGCCCAACTGGTTGGCAAACAATGTGGCCAAAAGGCACCTACCTACCTAGATTCAATAGTTGGACTGGATTTCGTATGGGAAGTCGGACATCCGTTGACTGCAGAGACTGCAAGTTTCCATTGTATGCAGTCAGTATTTGTTCACCACGGAAAAGGGCTTCTTAAATATATGATGCTGGACTTAATTCCACAAATATATTCATAGAAATGATATGCCTATATTCTTAAATACCTCAATGAGTAATCGGTTCAATCAAATTGCAAAATCCTCCAAATCGATATAAAATCAAAGCCGTCGTAATTCAAAACTGCTGCTGCACGTTTTTGACATTTGATTGTGAACCTAAGAGAACAAGACGAATTTGGCGAATTCCGTACACCTAAAAGTAAATATCTGCGAAAAATTTAATGCGGTCATAAAATTTTAATTTGTGACTTGTTTTCGAAACGATGTTTGAATGTTGTATGAATATCGTAGACGCGGTTTCGAAGTTTGAATTTAGTTCGCGTTTTTAGGAAACACTAATATAAACGGGATATATAGATACTTTTAAAACAAAACAACCACGAAACACCATAAACTTAAATTTTTAAATTCTGAAAATGAAATTACTTCCCGATTTTGTGCTTTTGTGTAATTTTGATGAAGAATCGTTTGTTTTTTACTTAATTTTGATGTAAAGAAGTTATTACTTTGCAATTGTTAAATCAAAAAGGAGTCCCACAGACAGATTTTCGTCCGTGGGGTGCGGGAGCGGGGGCTGACAGAACATCAAGAGTTGATAAATTGTTCGCTTGGCTGCATCCTGAAGCGAGTTCTTAGATGGGGTAGCTATGCCTCGTTACCAAGTCTGCACAGGATGTCTAAGCGTTTCTTGAACATCCGGAACATCCCACATAGACCGACTACAGGATATGGGTGTCAGACGAATGTCAAAAGTTGGTATATTGTTCGCTTGGCTGCATCCTGAAGCGTTTTCAGCAGATGGACTCCTAGGTACTTAAGCTTCATCGCTGCCAAGGCTGCATCCTGAAGCGTTTTCAGCAGATGGACTCCTAGGTACTTAAGCTTCATCGCTGCCAAGGCTACACAGGAGGTGTGCAAGCGTTTCTGGAACATCCGCAACCTTTCATTTTCTGCAGTCCTTTACATGAGCTGTGTGTCCGATGAGCATGCCTGTGAGCATCCTGCAATCCTAGAATCTGCGCTGACGGTCTGTCGCCTTGCTGCACATAATCTTGGATATGACTGGTACGCTTACAGGATACAGGTTACAGGATCTTTTAAAATTTAGCCAAATTTCCAAATAAAAGAATTTATTTTTACAATTTCGCCTAATTATATGTACTTCGTAACTTTGGCCGAAAAGACATTAAAAAGCACAATGATATGATATAAATGACTATGTATATGTTTCGTAACCTTTAACTATTTTTTATGGAATGTGTGCTTAATTTTGATGTAATGTAATTTAAAAAAATATATATTTCGTATAATGAATGATAACTTTTAACTTTTGTAACATTTTATGGAATTAATTTTAAAATTTGTACTTAATTTTGATGAAGAGTTTTATTCTTATTTCGTGTTAAAATTTTACTTAATTTTGATATAAAGGATTAAACGTAACCACTTTTGTAACTTTTTGGGTATTATGTTCTAAATTTGTATTTCCCAATTTTTGTCAAAAGGAACAATAAGGATTTTAAAAATGTTTAGATTAGAGGGATGAATGTATGCTAAAATTTGTAGTTAATTTTGATGTAGAATTTTATATGTATAACTTAAGTGTGGCCAAAGGGACAATATTCAACTTTTGTAACTTTTTGCAATTGACATAGGTATGTAATTTTGATGTAAAGGAAGAAATCTGTTTCCTGTTTTACGAGGACTGGACTTAAAAATTTGTTATATATTTTTTAAAATTCGCGTGTTTTTCGTGTAAGGATTTTATCTATTTTTTAATTTTTGTCTGAAGCACCAACACGATAATTTTTGAAACTTTTTACTTAAATAATTTTCAAGCTCGCAGCAATATTGTTACTATTCCACTGAAATATTTTCTTTCAATTCATATGACCTTTTGTGAGTGAGTATTTCTAGGTAACTAGATTGACTTGCTATGATATGAGAAACTTTGAAAATTAATTGAAAATTTATACCGCCTTCTAAGACCCTTGAAAACAGGTCACTTGGCTGGGGCCCTCGAAATAAAATATTACATTATGTTTGTAATCACATTAAATGTCGATGTCTAGTAACAAATTGCTCTGCACAGGTTGCAAATATATCTGCTCTGACATCATCTATAACCATTAAACATTATCCCATCAATGTGTATATTATGTATGCCCACATATACCCTTGCAGAGGGTATTATAAAGTTGGTCAGATGTTTGTAACGCACAGAAGGAGATGTTTCCGACCCCATAAAGTATATAAATTCTTGATCAGCATGAGAAGCTGAGCCGATATAGCCATGTCCGTCTGTCCGTCTGTGCGTATGCGTTTTACTCAGCCGTCTTAAGAGCTATCGGGATGAAATTTTTTTGGGTTTTATATTACCCGGGTAAGATAAAGTATGAAAATCTTTAGGATCAAAAACTATATAATATAGCTCTAGAAGAAACATTTTCGCAAAAATTGGAGTATTCCCATGAAATTTACCAATATGATAGTATTGAATAAAATCTCAGATCCCAAAATTTGAATCTGATCGTATAAATAAAACACAAGTTACAGTCAATATAAATAGGTTTAAACGCTGCCGGCAGCGCTGCTTGCTGCCTACTACGTCATCATCAAATCAACAGAGCAGACGCATACACACACAGATGCAACGCTACATGAACTGTGCGTGCCGTGCTTTGCTTAGGGAATAATGGAAGAAGAAAAAATTGTAGTTAAAAGAGAAGTAATATTTTGTTTGTGAATTGATGAATAGAGTTGCAGGGCAAAAAATTTCAAAAAGGAAAAATATTATTGCCAAGTATACTGCAAGGGTATATAAAGTTCGGCATAGCCGAAGTTAGTTTCTTTCATATTTTTCAATATATTTACTTTTTTAATTATATTTAGGGCCGGGGCTAACTTCGACCGCGTCAAAGTTTGTATACCCTAGCAACTTTTTAGGTAACTCTTTCCTTACCTATAGCCATCAAAATGGAAAAACGTTTTTTCTAAAAAGGCTAAAGTTTGCGAAAGAACGGCCTACAATCTTAGCATAAGAAATAACGAAGATATTGATCAAAGTCATTGTTTTCCACCGATCGTTCCTATGGGAGCTATATGATATAATCACCCGATCTTTATCAAATTCTGCACAGTCATTAACAGATATATTAAATTAAAAAAATATTTAATTTGAAAGCAATCGCGTTAAAAGTAACGAAGTTATTCACAAAAGTCACTGTTTTCGAAAGATCGTTCCTATGGGAGCTATATGATATAGTCACCCGATCTTGATGAAATTTGGCATAGTCGTTTATATGTGTAATTAACGACGGACGGACGGACGGACATGGCTATTTGAACTCGTCTCGTCGTGCTGATCAAGAATATATATACTTTATATGGTCGGAGATGCTTCCTTCTATGCGTTGCACAATTTTGACCAAAATTAATATACCCTGTTTGCAAGGGTATACAAAACGTTCGAAGCGAAAAATTCATTAAAATTGAGTCGCCAAGGACAGAAAAAGTTCGAAAAAAAATATGTGTTTGATTTAACTTTAATGTACAAAGAGCGGTAAAAAAAACCACCCCAATTGATGAATGCTTGTATGTTAGAGAGAGACAGTGAAACGTCTAATTGTAAGTTCAAGTGAGAATGAAAAGTGTTTGAAGTTTGCGTGGCAAAGAGGTAGAAAGCGCAAAGAGATTGACGATCGTTGAAATTTTGCGAAAATTTACGTGGCAATGAGGCTGGCATAGCGTAATTTTTGTAAATGTGTTCGAGTATCGTGGTGGGAACTATTCACTGAGATGGTAGATTTATGTGGCAAATGACCTAGAGTGGGAAATTGAGAATTGGTGGCAAGCGAAGCTTTTAAAAATTGGCGGCAAGAGAAGCTACAACAATTGGCGGCAAGAGCGAGAAAGCATTAGACGCACAAGTTTGGCGGCGTCACTGCGAAAAATTTGTACAAGAGGGAGACATCGGCATTGGCGGCAAGAGCAAGAAAGCATTAGACTCACAAGATTGGTGGCGTCACTGCGAATAGAGACGAAGTATTAAGTTTAAATGTAAATGAGCTCAAAGAAAAGTTGGCCAGTTTGAATTTGGCAATAACTGGTAGAAAGCAATCGTTGCAAGATCGTCTTCTCGAACATTTCAGTTTGGTGGCTGACGAAGTCGAGGTTGAATCCGAAAGTGATGATGCGGGATCATTTCAGTCTACGGCACCAACTGCAGTTAGAAATAATTTTACTTTGCGCGACATTGAGGATTCTCTTTCCTCGTTCAGTGGGTCAGGTCAACCGTCCATAGAAAATTGGTTACGGAATTTTGAAGATAATGCAGAAGCAGTTCAATGGAACTCTTTACAGAAATTTATCTATGCGAAGCAATTATTAAAAGGTGCAGCAAAAGTTTTTGTGCGTAGTGAGCGAGGAGTGACTGATTGGATATCATTAAAAAGAATTTTGTTAAGCGAGTTCGGCTCAGAAGTATCAGCAATTGAAGTACATAAATTGTTGCGAAATAGACGTAAACGCCCAAATTAAGATTTTCGTGAGTACCCGTATAGTCTGAGGGAAATAGGCAGTTCCATAAACTTAGATGAAGCTAGTCTTATAGAATATTTCATAGAAGGAATACCTGATTCAAAAGCTAACAAAAGTAACTTGTATCAGGCAAAGACAGTCATTCAGCTGAAGGAACAGATTACAATTTACCAAAAGGCTTACTTTGGTCGCCATCAACTGGTAAATAGAAACAGAAATCATAATGAGAAGTATGATAGAAAAGCGGAAATATCTAAACAACCGAGAAAATGCTTTAAGTGTGGCGAAGTACCTCATTTGATGAGTGAGTGTCCGAAGATTAAGTGCTTTAAATGCGATCAGATAGGGCGTAAAGCATCAGTATGCCCGAAAGTACAATGTCAAAGAAAATCAATGTAAAAGGAAAAGCTATTTTTTAAAACAATATCATGTGAAAACGTTGAGCTGTCGGCACTCATAGATACACGATGTGACCTATTTTTAATAAGAGATGATATTATCAGAAAACTTCATAGTGTAGAATTAAGCGATGAACGAAAACGTTTATTGGGAGTGTGTAAAAGTGAGTTAATTACTATAGGTAGTTTTAAAGCGCAGGTTACTATTGATGGTGTTCAATGGCCCTTAACGTTCCATGTTTATAGAAAAGAGGATATTGACTATGAAGTAGTGATTGGAAACAACATTTTAGAATTAGCTGATATGGTTATCACAAAGGGAAATGCTACTTTTAAGCCTAAAGAAGAAGAAGTGATGCCAAACACAGAAGCGAAAGAAACTGTACACAATGAAGTGAAAACTCCGAAGGGTATGTTACAGGAATTTGAGAGTTTGTTTTTATTAGCTGAATTAGATTTGTGCCATATAACTAAATCGGACGTCAAAGAAGTCAAGCAGCTTATTCACAGTTATGTACCACAACCGTCAAAGAAGAGTCCAGTCGAAATGAAAATATTATTAAGTGACGAATGCCCAGTATACGAACGGCCGAGGCGTTTATCTTTCGTTGATAAAGGTATTGTGGACTCAACAGTAGAACAATTATTAACCGGGGTTGAGATGAGGGCTAATAGTTTCCCTGAGTTACAAGAACTTTTGGAAGAGGAAGCCATAGAAGAGCTGGAAGTTGAACGCACTAACGTTCGTCAGGAAGCTCAGCATAATATGGAGAGAATCCAAGAGGAAAATCGAAAAAATTATAACAAAAAACACAAAAAGGTAGTTGAGTATAAAATTTATGATTTGATAGCAATTAAGCGAACGCAATATAGATCAGGATTAAAACTTAAGGCTAAATATTTTGGACCATATAGGGTGGTGAAAGTTAAGTCCCATGGACGATACGACGTAGAAAAGGTAGGAGATCACCAAGGTCCTGGGAAAACCTCAACTGTCACAGAGTATATGAAGTCGTGGAATGGTCAAGTGAATTCATCAGACGATTCAACATTCGAGGCGAATTATAAGTCAGTCCGGCCGAATGTGGGAATGGGTCGAGAGACGAGAAGCGGTCGATTGTATTGAACCAGTTCAGAGGTGCATAATTTAAAGGTTATCAACGATATCGATGACAAACCGTCGATATCATTGAGAAAAAAGTTCTATGGCGTCAAGTTGTTTCGACCGGTTGTGTTCTGCGTGGCTGCTCGAATAAAAAGAGTATAGTTATGTAATAATTAAGTGATAAATGTATAAAGAAATAATGTTGAATAAAACTGTACGATTGATTGTGAGTAAAAACGGCCTAGAAATTCGGGAGGAAAAAGTGGGAATGCACTACGAGTCCCACATCTATATTTTAAAATTTACCCCTGACGGACGGACATTCCCAGAATACCGACTCTGTTGCTTATCGACCTTTCTTTATTTTTAAGACTAAAATTTATATTTTCCTATTGCTTTTTTGCTTTTCAAAAGCACCGCATAAACTTTCCATCAGCCATTTGCTATTTTTTTTTAAATTTAGAATAAATTTTCGATGCTCGCTACATTCATGCGATTCACTGTACCAATCTAAGTAATTCGGGTCCTTCTCAATATTCGAAAGGCATTCATTAACAATTTTTTCGTTTAGTTTGCGCGCATGTGGGAAATTTTTAAAGAACTTATAATGCTGCTTCATCAGGTTAAATAAATGATTTTGTGGGGCTTTAAGCTTTAGGTTGTTGTTTATAGTTTTAAAATTGTTGTTAATGATAAAAAATTCCGATTCCTCATAATTTGCGATCTCTTCTTTTAAAAGTTCTTTGCACGTATCGCAATTGAACTTTTGTTGGGCTTTATGCATAACAAATCCTACGAAATATTTCAATGATTTCTCAGTGGCTATACTGAATTCAGTTGGCTGTTCTTTATCAGCCTCGGTTACTTCATCCTTCATATTTTCATCTAAGATTATGTTAAAATCTTCGTAATACACCTGATCTTGGTCATTTACGTTTTCAATTGCCAGTTCATGCTTTGTTTCTTCAATAACATTTATTAGCATATCTTCATCTGGCTCGCAATTACCTGTTGTCGTTTTTGAAGTTATTAATTTCATTGACAACATTTTTGATATTATTGCATTGAATTCGAATAACATAGGATTATTGTTTGTGCCACCCCTGCTTTTTATTAATTAAAGTACATGTTCTAGCGCATCTTGGTTTAGACGTGACAACATTAAAAAGAATACTTCGTGCCCTTCATTCCAAATATCGCTTGTAAGCATTAGTATTGCGTTTATTGATAGAACTATTCCATCTAAACAATAAACTTTTCTGCGATATAGACATTTTGTGAGGTCAGGGACATCATATATGCCATATATTTTCTGGTCATCCAGAGAAAAATAGGGTGCTTCGTTAACTATTCCAAGTTTATTGAATCCCCCACGATTGTTGGGCCTTGATCGCATACTACTGCTCTTATAAAAAGGCCTAGGGTTCTTGCGGCTGTTATATTTGAATCTATTAATTGTGTTAACTTATGAGCAGAGAGTCCAGTAGATGCGGCTACATAGCTCAATACAAATTTCCAGTTGGCATATAGCCCCCTCACCATGAAAACACATATTTGCTTATATAAAGAAACAGTTTTTTCGTAGCCATCATCCACAAATCCTTCCACTTATCCAATCTCATTCATGTAGGCCTTCGAAGAATAAAAATGAAGTAAGTAAGTCGACTCGTCGACTTGGGTATACCATACACCAGGTGAAACAAATATTTAAAATTTCGAAAACAAAATGTAACTATTAAATTGTTTTAACATGCCTCATAACCATATGCTATCTCGCTCACTCTACAAACACACGAGCACTCTAACGCCGCCACTAGCCAACGGCCAATTCTGCCCTTATGGATCGCGCGGCAAAATACGTTCATACGCATATATTGCATGATTCTAGTCCGATTTCAATAAAATTTGGTAGTTTGGTAGAAATAGATAAGATTAATTAGTCCGCCAAATTTTATTGCGATGGTCAAAAAATTGCAAGAGGCAATCGGTTTTTTATAAATTATGGAGGAGTAAGTGGGCGTGGCAACATTTTAAAATATATATATTCTGCGCGCATACTAAGCCAGTACACATACTAAATTTGGTGACCTTAGCTTTGTTAGTTTTCGAGAAAATCAGTTTTGTTTAATTGGCGGGGGCGGAAATGGGCGTGGCAAAATTTTAAATAGTCAAAATCTGCGCGTCTATTAAGGTAGCTTAGATACCAAATTTAATGTCGGTAGCTTTGATAGTTTTTAAGAAAATCAGTTTTATGTAAATTTCGGGTGCGGAAGGGGACGTGGCAAACAGGAAACAATTCTTGAAACAATTTTTTTCTGCGCGCTAACTAAACGAGTACACAAACCAAATTTGATGTCTCTATCTGTTATACTTTTTCAGAAAAGCAGTTTTGTGTAAATTCTGGGGGTGTAAGGGGGCGTGGCCAAAATTCCAATTAACTCTATATATTTACATATCACACGAGTCTAAATACCAAATTTGGTGGCTCTAGCTCTTATAGTCTCCGAGATCTGCGTGTTCATACAGACGGACGGACGGACGGACATGGCTAGATCGACGCGGTTGTTGATCCTGATCAAAAATATATATACTTTATGGGGTCCGAGAAGCGTCCTTCTGCCTGTTACATACATTTTAGCGACTTTAATACCTATGGGTGTATAGTATATTTAATGTTTTGAGCAATTATAGCTTGTTTTTCAGTAACATAGTGCAAATCATGTTTGAATTCTTTGATAGGCATTTTTTCTTTATATTTTCAAAAATATTTTTGTTTGGGTTTTTTCCTTTTAGATATTTAATTTTTCGTGCATTTTCCGTTTGCAAAAAAATTCTTAAATGTCGATTTTTTTTTATTGAAAAGTTTGACTTTTTGTTTTCTTTTTCTTAAATTCTCTGACATTTCAAAGTACTTTTTTCTGTAGTACGCTTCATTTTGCTCTTTTTTAAGGCAATTTGCACAAATTTCAATTTGTGTCTCAATAGAGCTGCAATTATTCTTATTTCCATTACCAACCTGGGTTGCAGCATTTGGAAAATTCAAAATTTCAAAATCTTCTTCTGTGCAAAAATCATACACATCATAATTATTATCTTTTTCCGAGATATTCAACTTTATATCGGTTTAAGCCCACTTTTCCTACCATGCGTCACTTCTCCAGCAAAACTGTTGACTCCTTGACCCACAATGTTTGGCCATGAAAAGAAACTGATACAACTCAGAAATGCATTTCAAAGACCACAACAGAATTTCGCTGCTTGTAGAAACGTACACATTTTGTTTTTTTTTTCTACTTCTTTTTAGTCTTACTAATTGAAAATTGAAATATCATATAGCCGCAATATTTCAATGCAAAATTTATGCAAGAGCCTTAAGCCTTAAATGGAATGAAGTGAAGTAAAGTAAACTGAAGTGCAATGGGTTAACACGCCCACCATATGTAAGCCTTACTTTGAATTTCACACATTATTTTTTTCGGTTTGTTTTTTGTTTAAGCACTTGGTAATATGCAAATAATTGCCGTCTATTGTCACATGGCGTTGCTGCATGCCCCTGACACATTTCGAGTTGGAGAGTTTGATTAATTATCTGAAATGTCAAGAAGGCAAATCTTAACAAAATGGGACAAGGCAGAACTGAAACTGTTTAAACAATTAACACCGGAAACCAACTTCTAAGCAGGGTTTGAAAACTGCGAAAACTGTCAACAGTTTTGCTGTATGCTGTTGCTTCTGCTTCGGAAACTATGAACACATGAAAGAACTCAATACTCTTTAAATACATGTAAATTATCAATTAGTCATTTCGTATGTATAGGTAAAATAACAATAGGCCAAAAATTAAGAATCAAGTAGTTTGCTGCGACTATTTTTCCGACTGCTGCTTTCGTCGATTTCCGAATTTGGCCAATAGCAACAGTCGGAACAGTTCCTAGTATTAAAATGTATAACTTGGCTGTTGCTATCGAAGCAATCTGTTTCGGGTTTTTGCTATTGCTGCTGCTGTCGGGTTTTTTGCTTTCGGATTTTTGCTCTTTGCTGCTGCTCTCAAAATTTTCTATTTCGGTTATTTGCTGCTGCTTTTGCTGTCAGATTTTCTGATTTCGGTTTTTTTCGGAAGCAAAAGCAACACAAAGTATTTGTTTTCATATTTTCTAAACAGTCACAGAAATGAATATCACAAAATTTATGACTTTTGCTAATTCGACTACAGCAATTTAACACTGCTTCTAAGCTTCGATCTTCGCACTTCGCAGTTTAAAAATTTTATTGAGCAAGGATGATGATAGTTAAAAATAAATCACAAAATTTTATGTCTTGACAAACAACTAATTATTTTCTGCCTATTGATTTAAAAATTGTTACGAATTCATGTTATTTACTAATTTTTTACTCCCATGTTTGTGAGTTTGACCTAAACACCTGAAATACTGTTCAATCTATAATTGCAGGTTATAAATTAGTAACTAAATCACAAATTAAAGAAAGTTTGAATAAATTATTTCGATGCTTAACGGAAATAGTTGTATCTAATGTTAAGTTAACAGCATGATTTGCGAGCCATTTCAGATTCAAAGAAAGCTCTGTTAATTTAGAACTGTTGCCGACTGAGCAACAAGTTGTTTTCATACGATGGTCGAGCGCGTTGAGCTGCTTACTCCGCTATATATATTCGATGATAACGGGTTCGAATCCCCTTGCCGCTGCCACGGAAAAATTCAAAATTTTACTACTTTGTTTGTACCTTCAGCATATGCACTGGCAAGAGTTTTTGGTAATTTTCCGTAATAATCCGCTGAAGGTAGATTAAATCGTTCATTCTTACATTCCGTTGACACTGCATTATTAGCTTCTATATGTGAGCCTTGCAGCTTAGCTGATTGGAGTGAACACAATTTTTTTTACGAATGAAAATTTATTCCATCCTTTAAAGCAAAAAACCGAGATCGACTTCTTTAACTTTTTATGCTTCTCTATCTATTACCGAATTGTAAAAACTGAAATTTATTACAATTTCTACTCACATATTTGACCTACAATTGAAAAACCATCTAACTAATTCTTATATTCCAAAATGGTGACACATTATCCTACATTCTAAAGAGAGAATTTGACAGTGGCATAATAAAAGTTTACCTATGATGACTTTGGAATTTATTGTAATGGACAATGTTCAGTGTGGCGATTTGAATAAACAATTAGACAAGCGAAAACAAAACGAACGTTTCATGAAAACGAACAACACTGAATTCATTTTGAATTCATTTTCTTAAATACCTCAATGAGTAATCGGATCAATCAAATTGCAAAATCCTCCAAATCGATATAAAATCAAAGCCGTCGTAATTCAACACTGCTGCTGCACGTTTTTGACATTTGATTGTGAACCTAAGAGAACAAGACGAATTTGGCGAATTTCGTACACCTAAAAGTAAATATCTGCGAAAAATTTAATGCGGTCATAAAATTTTAATTTGCGACTTGTTTTCGAAACGATGTTTGAATGTTGTCTGAATGTCGTAGACGCGGTTTCGAAGTTTGAATTTAGTCCGCGTTTTTAGGAAACACTAATATAAACGGGATATATAGATACTTTTAAAACAAAACAACCACGAAACACCATAAACTTAAATTTTTAAATTCTGAAATTTTAACGAACACTAAGTTTAATTTCTAATTAAAAATTACTTCCCGATTTTTGTGCTTTTGTGTAATTTTGATGAAGAATAGTTTGTTTTTCACTTAATTTTGATGTAAAGAAGTTATTACTTTGCAATTGTTAAATATAATGGTTAGATTTTCTAGATATAGGTTAGGTTAGTTTAAGCAGGCCATCCACTAGGAGTCCCACAGACAGATTTTCGTCCATGGGGTGCTGGAGCGGGGGCTTATATCTGACAGAACATCAAGAGTTGATAAATTGTTCGCTTGGCTGCATCCTGAAGCGAGTTATTAGATGGCGTAGCTATGCCTCGTTACCAAGGCTGCACAGGATGTCTAAGCGTTTCTTGAACATCCGGAACATCCCACATAGACCGACTACAGGATATGGGTGTCAGACGAATGTCAAGAGTTGGTATATTGTTCGCTTGGCTGCATCCTGAAGCGTTTTCAGCAGATGGACTCCTAGGTACCTAAGCCTCATCGCTGCCAAGGCTACACAGGAGGTGTGCAAGCGTTTCTGGAACATCCGCAACCTTTCATTTTCTGCAGTCCTTCATATGAGCTGTGTGTCCGATGAGCATGCCTGTGAGCATCCTGCAATCCTAGAATCTGCGCTGACGGTCTGTCGCCTTGCTGCACATAATCTTGGATATGACTGGTACGCTTACAGGATACAGGTTACAGGATCTTTTAAAATTTAGCCAAATTTCTAAATAAAAGAATTTATTTTTACAATTTCGCCTAATTATATGTAGTTCGTAACTTTGGGACATTAAAAATCACAATGATATGATATAAAGGACTATGTATATGTTTCGTAACCTTTAACCACTTTTTATGGAATGTGTTCTTAATTTTGATGTAATGTAATATAAAAAATATATATTTCGTATAATGAATGATAACTTTTAACTTTTGTAACATTTTATGGAATTAATTTTAAAATTTGTACTTAATTTTGATGAAGAGTTTTATTCTTATTTCGTGTTAAAATTTTACTTAATTTTGATATAATGGATTAAACGTAACAACTTTTGTAACCTTTTGGGTATTATGTTCTAAATTTGTATTTCCCAATTTTTGTCAAAAGGAACAATAAGGATTTTAAAAATGTTCAGATTAGAGGGATGAATGTATGCTCAAATTTGTAGTTAATTTTGATGTAGAATTTTATATGTATAACTTAAGTGTGGCCAAAGGGACAATATTCAACTTTTGTAACTTTTTGCAATTGACATATGTATGTAATTTTGATGTAAAGGAAGAAATCTGTTTCCTGTTTTACGAGGACTGAACTTAAAAATTTGTTATATATTTTTTAAAATTCGCGTGTTTTTCATGGAAGGATTTTATCTATTTTTTAATTTTTGTCTCAAGCACAAACACGATAATTTTTGAAACTTTTTATTTAAATAATTTTCAAGCTCGCAGCAATAATGTTACTATTCGACTGAAATATTTTCTTTCAACTCATATGACCTTTTGTGAGTGAGTATTTCTAGGTAACTAGATTGACTTGCTATGATATGAGAAACTTTGAAAATTAATTGAAAATTTATACCGCCTTCTAAGTTCCTTGAAAACAGGTCATTTGGCTGGGGCCCTCGAAATAAAATATTACCCCCGAACCGGATTTTCTAGCTACTCCCATATATATATATTCTTGATCAGCATGAGAAGCTGAGCCGATATAGCCATGTCCGTCTGTGCGTAAGCGTTTTACTCAGCCGTCTTAAGAGGTATCGGGATGAAATTTTTTTGGGTTTTATATTACCCGGGTAAGATAAAGTATGAAAATCTTTAGGATCGAAAACTATATCATATAGCTCTAGAAGAAACATTTTCGCAAAAATTGGAGTATTCCCATGAAATTTACCAATATGATAGTATTGAATAAAATATCAGATCCCAAAATTTGAATCTGATCGTATAAATAAAACACAAGTTACAGTCAATATAAATCGGTTTAAACGCTGCCGGCAGCGCTGCTTACTGCCTACTACGTCATCATCAAATCAACAGAGCACACGCACACACACAGAGACGCAACGCTTCATGAGCTATATGTGTATGCGTGCCGTGCTTTGCTTAGGGAATAATGGAAGAAGAAAAAATTGTAGTTAAAAGAGAAGTAATATTTTGTTTGTGAATTGATGAATAGAGTTGCAGGGCAAGAAATTTCAAAAAGAAAAATTATTATTGCCAAGCGTACTGCAAAGGTATATAAAGTTCGGCATAGCCGAAGTTAGTTTCTTTCATATTTTTCAATATATTTACTTTTTTAATTATATTTAGGGCCGGGGCTAACTTCGACCGCGTCAAAGTTTGTATACCCTTGCAACTTTTTTGGTAACTCTTTCCTTACCTATAGCCATCAAAATGGAAAAATGTTTTTTCTAAAAAGGCTAAAGTTTCCGAAAGAACGGCCTACAATCTTAGCATAAGAAATAACGAAGATATTGATCAAAGATCACCGATCGTTCCTATGGGAGCTATATGATATAGTCACCCGATCTTTATCAAATTCGGCACAGTCATTAACAGATATATTAAACTAAAAAATATTTAATTTGAAAGCAATCGCGTTAAAAGTAACGAAGTTATTCACAAAAGTCACTGTTTTCGAAAGATCGTTCCTATGGGAGCTATATGATATAGTCACCCGATCTTGATCAAATTTGGCACAGTCGTTTATATGTGTAATTAACTCACCAATATTAAATTTCACGACAATAGCTTAGAAATTAACGAAGTTATTAAGAAAGGTCACTGTTCGTGACTTTGTCATTTATATGGGAGCTATATGATATAGTGATCCGATCTGGCTGAATCCGAGATATACAACGCCTGCAGTATATACAAGCCTACATGCAAAATTCCAGCTCTGTAGCTCTTACGGTCTAGGAGTTTGCGTTGATCCAGACGGACGGACGGACGGACGGACATGGCTATTTGAACTCGTCTCGTCGTGCTGATCAAGAATATATACTTTATATGGTCGGAGATGCTTTCTTCTATGCGTTGCACACTTTTGAGCACAATTAATATACCCTGTTTGCAAGGGTATAAAAAACGTTCGAAGCGAAAAATTCATTAAAATTGAGTCGCCAAAGACAGAAAAAGTTAAGAGCGGTAAAAAAAACCACCCCAATTGATGAATGCTTGTATGTTAGAGAGAGACAGTGAAACGTCTAATTGTAAGTTCAAGTGAGAATGAAAAGTGTGGAGGTGCGAACAGAATAGAGAGAACACTGAAGTTTGCGTGGCAAAGAGGCAGAAAGCGCAAAGAGATTGACGATCGTTGAAATTTTGCGCAAATTTACTTGGCAATGAGGCTGGCATAGCGTAATTTTTGTAAATGTGTTGGAGTATCGTCGTGGGAGCTATTCACTGAGATGGTAGATTTATGTGGCAAATGACCTAGAGTGGGAAATTCTTGAGAATTGGTGGCAAGCGAAGCTTGTAAAAATTGGCGGCAAGAGAAGCTACATCAATTGGCGGCAAGAGAAAGCATTAGACGCACAAGTTTGGCGGCGTCACTGCGAAAAATTTGTACAAGAGGGAGACATCGGCATTGGCGGCAAGAGCAAGAAAGCATTAGACTCACAAGAATGGTGGCGTCACTGCGAATAGAGACGAAGTATTAAGTTTAAATGTAAATGAGCTCAAAGCAAAGTTGGCCAGTTTGAATTTGGCAATAACTGGTAGAAAGCAATCGTTGCAAGATCGTCTTCTCGAACATTTCAGTTTGTTGGCTGACGAAGACTTTTAAGACTGTAAAATTTCTATTTTCCTATTGTTTTTGTGCTTTTTAGAAGCACCGCATAAACTTTCCATCAGCCATTTGCTATTTTTTTTAAATTTAGAATAAATTTTCGATGCTCGCTGCATTCATGCGATTCACTGTACCAATCTAAGTAATTCGGGAGACTTTTAAGACTGTAAAATTTCTATTTTCCTATTGCTTTTGTGCTTTTTAGAAGCACCGCATAAACTTTCCATCAGCCATTTGCTATTTTTTTTAAATTTAGAATAAATTTTCGATGCTCGCTGCATTCATGCGATTCACTGTACCAATCTAAGTAATTCGGGTCCTTCTCAATATTCGAAAAGCATTCATTAATAATTTTTTCTTTTAGTTTGCGCGCATGTGGGAAATTTTTAAAGAACTTATAATGCTGCTTCATCAGGTTAATAAATGATTTTGTGGGGCTTTAAGCTTTAGGTTGTTGTTTATAGTTTTAAAATTTTAGTTAATGATAAAAAATTCCGATTCTGCATAATTTGCGATCTCTTCTTTTAAAAGTTCTTTGCACGTATCGCAATTGAACTTTTGTGGCTATACTGATTTCAGTTGGCCGTTCTTTATCAGCCTCGGTTACTTCATCCTTCATATTTTCATCTAAGATTATGTTAAAATCTTCGTAATACACCTGATCTTGGTCATTTACGTTTTCAATTGCCAGTTCATGATTTGTTTCTTCAATAACAGATTACAATTTACCAAAAGGTTTACTTTGGTCGCCATCAACTGGTAAATAGAAACAGAAATCATAATGAGAAGGATGATAGAAAAGCGGAAATATCTAAACAACCGAGAAAATGCTTTAAGTGTGGCGAAGTATCTCATTTGATGAGTGAGTGTCCGAAGATTAAGTGCTTTAAATGCGATCAGATAGGGCATAAAGCATCAGTATGCCCGAAAGTACAATGTCAAAGGAAATCAATGTAAAAGGAAAAGCTATTTTCAAAACAATATCATGTGGAAACGTTGAGCTGTCGCCACTCATAGATACTCAAAGATACAGGATGTGACCTACATAGGTCACAGACATATGATGATTTAATAAGAGATGATATTATCAGAAAACTTCATGGTGTAGAATTAAGCGATGAACGAAACCGTTTATTGGGAGTGTGAAAAAGTGAGTTAATTACTATAGGTAGTTTTAAAGCGCAGGTTACTATTGATGGTCTTCAATGGCCTTAACGTTCCATGTTTATAGAAGAGGATATTGACTATGAAGTAGTGATTGGAAACAACATTTTAGAATTAGCTGATATGGTTAGCACAAAGGGAAATGCTACTTTTAAGCCTAAAGAAGAAGAAGTGATGCCAAACACAGAAGCGAAAGAAACTGTACACAATGAAGAAGTGAAAACTCCGAAGGGTATGTTACAGGAATTTGAGAGTTTGTTTGTATTAGCTGAATTAGATTTGTGCCATATAACTAAATCGGACGTCAAAGAAGTCAAGCAGCTTATTCACAGTTATGTACCACAACCGTCAAAGAAGAGTCCAGTCGAAATGAAATGCCCAGTATACGAACGGCCGAGGCGTTTATCTTTCGTTGATAAAGGTATTGTGGACTCAACAGTAGAAAAATTATTAACCGGGGTTGAGATGAGGGCTAATAGTTTCCCTGAGTTACAAGAACTTTTGGAAGAGGAAGCCATAGAAGAGCTGGAAGCTCAGCATAATATGGAGAGAATCCAAGAGGAAAATCGTAAAAGTTATAACAAAAAACGCAAAAAGGTAGTTGAGTATAAAATTTATGATTTGATAGCAATTAAGCGAACGCAATATGGTTCAGGATTAAAACTTAAGGCTAAATATTTTGGACCATATAGGGTGGTGAAAGAATATGACGTGGAAAAGGTAGGAGATCACGAAGATCCTGGGAAAACCTCAACTGTCACAGAGTATATGAAGTCGTGGAATGGTCAAGTGAATTCATCAGACGATTCAACATTCGAGGCGAATGATAAGTCAGTCCGGCCGAATGTGGGAATGGGTCGAGAGACGAGAAGCGGTCGATTGTATTGAACCAGTTCAGAGATGCATAATTTAAAGGTTATCAACGATATCGATGACAAACCATCGATATCATTGAGAAGAGATCTGTGAGTTATAGAAGAGTTATATAAAGAGTATAGTTATGTAATAATTAAGTGATAAATGTATAAAGAAATAATGTTGAATAAAACTGTACGATTGATTGTGAGTAAAAACGGATAAAAAACATATATATTTTAAAATTTACCCCTGACGGACGGACATTCCCAGAATTCCGACTCTGTTGCTTATCGACCTTTTTTTTATTTTTAAGACTGTAAAATTTCTATTTTCCTATTGCTTTTGTGCTTTCTAGAAGCACCGCATAAACTTTCCATCAACCATTTGCTATCTTTTTTAAATTTACAATAAATTTTCGATGCTCGCTGCATTCATGCGATTCACTGTACCAATCTAAGTAATTCGGGTCCTTCTCAATATTCGAAAGGCATTCATTAATAATTTTTTCTTTTAGTTTGCGCGCATGTGGGAAATTTTTAAAGAACTTATAATGCTGCTTCATCAGGTTAAATAAATGATTTTGTGGGGCTTTAAGCTTTAGGTTGTTGTTTATAGTTTTAAAATTTTAGTTAATGATAAAAAATTCCGATTCCTCATAATTTGCGATCTCTTCTTTTAAAAGTTCTTTGCACGTATCGCAATATAACTTTTGTTGGGCTTTATGCATAACAAATCCTTCGAAATATTTCAATGATTTCTCAGTGGCTATACTGATTTCAGTTGGCTGTTCTTTATCAGCCTCGGTTACTTCATCCTTCATATTTTCATCTAAGATTATGTTAAAATCTTCGTAATACACCTGATCTTGGTCATTTACGTTTTCAATTCCCAGTTCATGCTTTGTTTCTTCAATAACATTTATTAGCATATCTTCATCTGGCTCGCAATTACCTGTTGTCATTTTTTAAAGTTATTAATTTCATTGACAACATTTTTAATATTATTGCATTGAATTCGAATAACATCGGATTATTGTTTGTGCCACCCCTGCTTTTTATTAGGTAAAATACATGTTCTAGCGCATCTTGGTTTAGACGTGATATCATTAAAAAGAATACTCCGTGCCCTTCATTCCAAATATCGCTTGTAAGCATTAGTATTGCGTTTATTGATAGAACTATTCCATCTAAACAATAAACTTTTCTGCGATATAGACATATATATTTTCTGGTCATCCAGAGAAAAATAGGGTGCTTCGTTAACTATTCCAAGTTTATTGAATCCCCCTCGATTGTTGGGACTTGATCGCATACTACTGCTCTTATAAAAAGGCCTAGGGTTCTTGCGGCTGTTATATTTGAATCTATTAATTGTGTTAACTTATGAGCAGAGAGTCCAGTAGATGCGGCTACATAGCTCAATACAAATTTCCAGTTGGCATATAGCCCCCTCACCATGAAAACACATATTTGCTTATATAAAGAGTCAGTTTTTTAGTAGCCATCATCCACAAATCCTTCCACTTATCCAATCTGAATGAGATTGAATATGTAGGCCTTCGAAGAATAAAAATGAAGTAAGTCGACTCGTCGACTTGGGTATACCATACACCAGGTGAAACAAATATTTAAAATTTCGAAAACAAAATGTATGTCTATTAAATTGTTTTAACATGCCTCATAACCATATGCTATCTCGCTCACTCTACAAACACACGAGCACTCTAGCGCCGCCACTAGCCAACGTCCAATTCTGCCCTTATGGATCGCGTAGCAAAATACGTTCATACGCATATTTTGCATGATTCTAGTCCGATTTCAATAAAATTTGGTAGTTTGGTAGAAATAGATAAGATTAGTCCGCCAAATTTTATTGCGATGGTCAAAAAATTGCAAGAGGCAATCGGTTTTTTATAAATTATGGAGGAGTAAGTGGGCGTGGCAACATTTTTAAAATATATATATTCTGCGCCCATACTAAGCCAGTACACATACTAAATTTGGTGACTTTAGCTTTGTTAGTTTTCGAGAAAATCAGTTTTGTTTAATTGGCGGGGGCGGAAATGGGCGTGGCAAAATTTTTAAATAGTCAATATCTGCGCGTCTATTAAGGTAGTTTACATACCAAATTTATTGTCGGTAGCTTTAATAGTTTTTAAGAAAATCAGTTTTATGTAAATTTCGGGTGCGGAAGGGGGCGTGGCAAAATTTTTAAATAGTCAAAATCTGCGCGTCTATTAAGGTAGCTTAAATACCAAATTTAATGTCGGTAGCTTTGATAGTTTTTAAGAAAATCAGTTTTATGTAAATTTCGGGTGCGGAAGGGGGCGTGGCAAAAAGGAAACAATTCTTGAAACAATTTTTTTCTGCGCGCTAACTAAACGAGTACACAAACCAAATTTGATGTCTCTATCTGTTATACTTTTTCAGAAAAGCAGATTTGTGTAAATTCTGGTGTAAGGGGGCGTGGCCAAAATTCCAATTAACTCTATATATTTACATATCACACGAGTCTAAATACCAAATTTGGTGGCTCTAGCTCTTATAGTCTCCGAGATCTGCGTGTTCATACAGACGGACGGACGGACGGACATGGCTAGATCGACGCGGTTGTTGATCCTGATCAAAAATATATATACTTTATGGGGTCCGAGAAGCTTCCTTCTGCCTGTTACATACATTTTAGCGACTTTAATACCTATGGGTGTATAGTATAATTAATGTTTTGAGCAATTATAGCTTGTTTTTTCAGTAACAGTGCAAATCATGTTGAACTCTTTGATAGGCATTTTTTCTTTATATTTTCAAAAATATTTTTGTTTGAGTTTTTTCTTTCAGATATTTAATTTTTCGTGCCTTTTCCGTTTGCAAAAGAATTATTAATGTCGATTTTTTTTTATTGAAAAGTTTGATTTTTTGTTTTCCTTTTCTTAAATTCTCTGACATTTCAAAGTACTTTTTTCTGTAGTACGCTTCATTTTGCTCTTTTTTAAGGCAATTTGCACAAATTTCAATTTGTGTCTCAATAGAGCTGCAATTATTCTTATTTCCATTACCAACCTGGGTTGCAGCATTTGGAAAATTTAAAATTTCAAAATCTTCTTCTGTGCAAAAATTATACACATCATAATTATTATCTTTTTCCGAGATATTCAACTTTATGTCGGTTTAAGCCCACTTTTCCTACCATGCGTCACTTTTCCAGCAAAACTGTTGACTGATGAAAAGAAACTGATACAACTCAGAAATGCATTTCAAAGACCACTCAAAAGTCAAATCTTGTTCGTGGGCCACATGTCGACAGAATTTCGCTGCTTGTACAAACGTACACATTTTGTTTTTTTTTTTTCTACTTCTTTTTAGTCTTACTAATTGAAAATTGAAATATAATATAGCCGCAATATTTCAATGCAAAATTTATGCAAGAGCCTAAAGCCTTAAATGGAATGAAGTGAAGTAAAGTAAACTGAAGTGCAATGGGTTAACACGCCCACCATATGTAAGCCTTACTTTGAATTTCACACATTATTTTTTCGGTTTGTTTTTTGTTTAAGCACTTGGTAATATGCAAATAATTGCCGTTTATTGTCACATGGCGTTGCTGCATGCCCCTGACACATTTCGAGTTGGAGAGTTTGATTAATTATCTGAAATGTCAAGAAGGCAAATCTTAACAAAATGGGACAAGGCAGAACTGAAACTGTTTAAACAATTAACACCGGAAACCAACTTCTAAGCAGGGTTTGAAAACTGCGAAAACTGTCAACAGTTTTGCTGTATGCTGTTGCTTCTGCTTCGGAAACTATGAACACATGAAAGAACTCAATACTCTTTAAATACATGTAAATTATCAATTAGTCATTTCGTATGTATAGGTAAATCAAAGTAGGTCAAAAATTAAGAATCAAGTCTGCTGCGACTATTTTTCCGACTGCTGCTTTCGTCGACTTCCGAATTTGGCCAATAGCAACAGTCGGAACAGTTCCTAGTATTAAAATGTATAACTTGGCTGTTGCTATCGAAGCAATCTGTTTCGGGTTTTTGCTATTGCTGCTGCTGTCGGGTTTTTTGCTTTCGGATTTTTGCTCTTTGCTGCTGCTGTCAAAATTTTCTATTTCGGTTATTTGCTGCTGCTTTTGCTGTCAGATTTTCTGATTTCGGTTTTTTTCGGAAGCAAAAGCAACACAAAGTATTTGTTTTCATATTTTCTAAACAGTCACAGCAATGAATAGCACAAAATTTATGACTTTTGCTAATTCGACTACAGCAATTTAACACTGCTTCTAAGCTTCGATCTTCGCACTTCGCAGGTTACAAATTTTATTGAGCAAGGATATAGTTAAAAATAAATCACAAAATTTTATGTCTTGACAAACAACTAATTATTTTCTGCCTATTGATTTAAAAATTGTTACGAATTCATGTTATTTACTAATTTTTTACTCCTATGTTTGTGAGTTTGACCTAAACACCTGAAATACTGTTCAATCTATAATTGCAGGTTATAAATTAGTAACTAAATCACAAATTAAAGAAAGTTTGAATAAATTATTTCGATGCTTAACGGAAATAGTTGTATCTAATGTTAAGTTAACAGCATCATTTGCGAGCCATTTCAGATTCAAAGAAAGCTCTGTTAATTTAGAACTGTTGCCGACTGAGCAACAAGTTGTTTTCATACGATGGTCGAGCGCGTTGAGCTGCTTACTCCGCTATATATATTCGATGATAACGGGTTCGAATCCCCTTGCCGCTGCCACGGAAAAATTCAAAATTTTACTACTTTGTTTGTACCTTCAGCATATGCACTGGCAAGAGTTTTTGGTAATTTTCCGTAATAATCCGCTGAAGGTAGATTAAATCGTTCATTCTTACATTCCGTTGACACTGCATTATTAGCTTCTATATGTGAGCCTTGCAGCTTAGCTGATTGGAGTGAACACAATTTTTTTTACGAATGAAAATTTATTCCATCCTTTAAAGCAAAAAACCGAGATCGACTTCTTTAACTTTTTATGCTTCTCTATCTATTACCGAATTGTAAAAACTGAAATTTATTACAATTTCTACTCACATATTTGACCTACAATTGAAAAACCATCTAACTAATTCTTATATTCCAAAATGGTGACACATTTGCCTACATTCTAAAGAGAGAATTTGACAGTGGCATAATAAAAGTTTACCTATGATGACTTTGGAATTTATTGTAATGGACAATGTTCAGTGTGGCGATTTGAATAAACAATTAGACAAGCGAAAACAAAACGAACGTTTCATGAAAACGAACAACACTGAATTCATTTTGAATTCATTTTCTTAAATACCTCAATGAGTAATCGGATCAATCAAATTGCAAAATCCTCCAAATCGATATAAAATCAAAGCCGTCGTAATTCAACACTGCTGCTGCACGTTTTTGACATTTGATTGTGAACCTAAGAGAACAAGACGAATTTGGCGAATTTCGTACACCTAAAAGTAAATATCTGCGAAAAATTTAATGCGGTCATAAAATTTTAATTTGCGACTTGTTTTTCGAAACGATGTTGTCTGAATGTCGTAGACGCGGTTTCGAAGTTTGAATTTAGTCCGCGTTTTTAGGAAACACTAATATAAACGGGATATATAGATACTTTTAAAACAAAACAACCACGAAACACCATAAACTAAATTTTTAAATTCTGAAATTTTAACGAACACTAAGTTTCATTTTTAATTAAAAAATTACTTCCCGATTTTTGTGCTTTTGTGTAATTTTGATGAAGAATCGTTTGTTTTTCACTTAATTTTGATGTAAAGAAGTTATTACTTTGCAATTGTTAAATATAATGGTTAGATTTTCTAGATATAGGTTAGGTTAGTTTAAACAGGCCATCCACTAGGAGTCCCACAGACAGATTTTCGTCCGTGGGGTGCTGGAGCGGGGGCTTATATCTGACAGAACATCAAGAGTTGATAAATTGTTCGCTTGGCTGCATCCTGAAGCGAGTTCTTAGATGGCGTAGCTATGCCTCGTTACCAAGGCTGCGCAGGATGTCGAAGCGTTTCTTGAACATCCGGAACATCCTACATAGACCGACTACAGGATATGGGTGTCAGACGAACGTCAAGAGTTGGTATATTGTTCGCTTGGCTGCATCCTGAAGCGTTTTCAGCAGATGGACTCCTAGGTACCTAAGCCTCATCGCTGCCAAGGCTTTTTGTTTGAGCGGGGCTTCAGGTCAATCTTACTGATTTATTTGTAAGACTTTAAATCATAGGCAGCACAAAAGGTGAGCAGGTTGTCTGTATAGCTATTTCAAGAACCACCAAGTTCTATCATCAGCAGACTTCGCTAAAGAATCCACAATTGTAATGGCCATACCATATCTTCAACACTAAAATTAGTTGGGAATTACATTGCCAACTAAATGAAGCGAAAAAAGAACGGCAAAGCTTGCAACTGCAGATTCCACCTTTTTTGTGTGCATACCCATGGGCGCCAGCTTAATTAATGTAAAGGGCTTCGCCTTAACCAACTAATCGTCGCGCCCAAATATTTTGTAATAGTATATTGTACTATATGCAAAAAAGAGGGTTTTTTACAGCAAGTGTAAAACGGCGGGCCTTCCGTTTTTGGTATTTGTCTAGATTTCGAAGTATATTTACTTTTTTAATTATATTTAGGGCCGGGGCTAACTTCGACTGCGTCATAGTTTGTATACCCTTGCAACTTTTTTGGTAACTCTTTCCTTACCTATAGCCATCAAAATGGAAAAACGTTTTTTCTAAAAAGGCTAAAGTTTGCGAAAGAACGGCCTACAATCTTAGCATAAGAAATAACGAAGATATTGATCAAAGTCACTGTTTTCCACCGATCGTTCCTATGGGAGCTGTATGATATAGTCACCCGATCTTTATCAAATTCGGCACAGTCATTAACAGATATATTAAACTGAAAAATATTTAATTTGAAAGCAATCGCGTTAAAAGTAACGAAGTTATTCACAAAAGTCACTGTTTTCGAAAGATCGTTCCTATGGGAGCTTGATCAAATTTGGCATAGTCGTTTATATGTGTAATTAACGACGGACGGACGGACGGACATGGCTATTTGAACTCGTCTCGTCGTGCTGATCAAGAATATATATACTTTATATGGTCTGAGATGCTTCCTTCTATGCGTTGCACACTTTTGACCACAATTAATATACCCTGTTTGCAAGGGTATAAAAAACGTTCGAAGCGAAAAATTCATTAAAATTGAGTCGCCTAAGACAGAAAAAGTTAAGAGCGGAAAAAAAATCTACCCCAATTGATGAATGCTTGTATGTTAGAGAGAGACAGTGAAACGTCTGAGTTCAAGTGAGAATGAAAAGTGTGGAGGTGCGAACAGAATAGAGAGAACACTGAAGTTTGCGTGGCAAAGAGGCAGAAAGCGCAAAGAGATTGACGATCGTTGAAATTTTGCGCAAATTTACTTGGCAATGAGGCTGGCATAGCGTAATTTTTGTAAATGTGTTGGAGTATCGTCGTGGGAGCTATTCACTGAGATGGTAGATTTATGTGGCAAATGACCTAGAGTGGGAAATTCTTGAGAATTGGTGGCAAGCGAAGCTTGTAAAAATTGGCGGCAAGAGAAGCTACATCAATTGGCGGCAAGAGAAAGCATTAGACGCACAAGTTTGGCGGCGTCACTGCGAAAATTTGTACAAGAGGGAGACATCGGCATTGGCGGCAAGAGCAAGAAAGCATTAGACTCACAAGAATGGTGGCGTCACTGCGAATAGAGACGAAGTATTAAGTTTAAATGTAAATGAGCTCAAAGCAAAGTTGGCCAGTTTGAATTTGGCAATAACTGGTAGAAAGCAATCGTTGCAAGATCGTCTTCTCGAACATTTCAGTTTGGTGGCTGACGAAGACATTTAAGACTGTAAAATTTCTATTTTCCTATTGTTTTTGTGCTTTTTAGAAGCACCGCATAAACTTTCCATCAGCCATTTGCTATTTTTTTTAAATTAAGAATAAATTTTCGATGCTCGCTGCATTCATGCGATTCACTGTACCAATCTAAGTAATTCGCGAGACTTTTAAGACTGTAAAATTTCTATTTTCCTATTGCTTTTGTGCTTTTTAGAAGCACCGCATAAACTTTCCATCAGCCATTTGCTATTTTTTTTAAATTTACAATAAATTTTCGATGCTCGCTGCATTCATGCGATTCACTGTACAATCTAAGTAAATCGGGTCCTTCTCAATATTCGAAAAGCATTCATTAATAATTTTTTCTTTTAATTTGCGCGCATGTGGGAAATTTTTAAAGAACTTATAATGCTGTTCATCAGGTTAAATAAATGATTTTGTGGGGCTTTAAGCTTTAGGTTGTTGTTTATAGTTTTAAAATTTTAGTTAATGATAAAAAATTCCGATTCTTCATAATTTGCGATCTCTTCTTTTAAAAGTTCTTTGCACGTATCGCAATTGAACTTTTGTTGGGCTTTATGTTTCATTCATATTATATTTCAATGATTTCTCAGTGGCTATACTGATTTCAGTTGGCTGTTCTTTATCAGCCTCGGTTACTTCATCCTTCATATTTTCATCTAAGATTATGTTAAAATCTTCGTAATACACCTGATCTTGGTCACTTACGTTTTCAATTGCCAGTTCATGATTTGTTTCTTCAATAACAGATTACAATTTACCAAAAGGTTTACTTTGGTCGCCATCAACTGGTAAATAGAAACAGAAATCATAATGAGAAGGATGATAGAAAAGCGGAAATATCTAAACAACCGAGAAAATGCTTTAAGTGTGGCGAAGTATCTCATTTGATGAGTGAGTGTCCGAAGATTAAGTGCTTTAAATGCGATCAGATAGGGCATAAAGCATCAGTATGCCCGAAAGTACAATGTCAAAGGAAATCAATGTAAAAGGAAAAGCTATTTTCAAAACAATATCATGTGGAAACGTTGAGCTGTCGCCACTCATAGATACTCATAGATACAGGATGTGACTACATAGGTCACAGACCTATGATGATTTAATAAGAGATGATATTATCAGAAAACTTCATGGTGTAGAATTAAGCGATGAACGAAACCGTTTATTGGGAGTGTGAAAAAGTGAGTTAATTACTATAGGTAGTTTTAAAGCGCAGGTTACTATTGATGGTCTTCAATGGCCTTAACGTTCCATGTTTATAGAAAAGAGGATATTGACTATGAAGTAGTGATTGGAAACAACATTTTAGAATTAGCTGATATGGTTATCACAAAGGGAAATGCTACTTTTAAGCCTAAAGAAGAAGAAGTGATGCCAAACACAGAAGCGAAAGAAACTGTACACAATGAAGAAGTGAAAACTCCGAAGGGTATGTTACAGGAATTTGAGAGTTTGTTTTTATTAGCTGAATTAGATTTGTGCCATATAACTAAATCGGACGTCAAAGAAGTCAAGCAGCTTATTCACAGTTATGTACCACAACCGTCAAAGAAGAGTCCAGTCGAAATGAAAATATTATTAAGTGACGAATGCCCAGTATACGAACGGCCGAGGCGTTTATCTTTCGTTGATAAAGGTATTGTGGACTCAACAGTAGAAAAATTATTAACCGGGGTTAAGATGAGGACTAATAGTTTCCCTGAGTTACAAGAACTTTTGGAAGAGGAAGCCATAGAAGAGCTGGAAGCTCACCATAATATGGAGAGAATCCAAGAGGAAAATCGTAAAAGTTATAACAAAAAACGCAAAAAGGTAGTTGAGTATAAAATTTATGATTTGATAGCAATTAAGCGAACGCAATATGGTTCAGGATTAAAACTTAAGGCTAAATATTTTGGACCATGTAGGGTGGTGAAAGAATATGACGTGGAAAAGGTAGGAGATCACGAAGATCCTGGGAAAACCTCAACTGTCACAGAGTATATGAAGTCGTGGAATGGTCAAGTGAATTCATCAGACGATTCAACATTCGAGGCGAATGATAAGTCAGTCCGGCCGAATGTGGGAATGGGTCGAGAGACGAGAAGCGGTCGATTGTATTGAACCAGTTCAGAGGTGCATAATTTAAAGGTTATCAACGATATCGATGACAAACCATCGATATCATTGAGAAAAGAGTTCTATGAGTTATAGAAGAGTTATATAAAGAGTATAGTTATGTAATAATTAAGTGATAAATGTATAAAGAAATAATGTTGAATAAAACTGTACGATTGATTGTGAGTAAAAACGGCCTAGAAATTCGGGAGGAAAAAGTGGGAATGCACTACGAGTCCCACATCTATATTTTAAAATTTACCCCTGACGGAAGGATATTCCCAGAATACCGACTCTGTTGCTTATCGACCTTTTTTTTATTTTTAAGACTGTAAAATTTCTATTTTCCTATTGCTTTTGTGCTTTTTAGAAGCACCGCATAAACTTTCCATCAGCCATTTGCTATCTTTTTTAAATTTACAATAAATTTTCGATGCTCGCTGCATTCATGCGATTCACTGTACCAATCTAAGTAATTCGGGTCCTTCTCAATATTCGAAAAGCATTCATTAATAATTTTTTCTTTTAGTTTGCGCGCATGTGGGAAATTTTTAAAGAACTTATAATGCTGCTTCATCAGGTTAAATAAATGATTTTGTGAGGCTTTAAGCTTTAGGTTGTTGTTTATAGTTTAAAATTTTAGTTAATAATAAAAAATCCGATTCCTCATAATTTGCGATCTCTTCTTTTAAAAGTTCTTTGCACGTATCGCAATTAACTTTTGTTGGGCTTTATGCATAACAAATCCTACGAAATATTTCAATGATTTCTCAGTGGCTATACTGATTTCAGTTGCTGTTCTTTATCAGCCTCGGTTACTTCATCCTTCATATTTTCATCTAAGATTATGTTAAAATCTTCGTAATACACCTGATCTTGGTCATTTACGTTTTCAATTCCCAGTTCATGCTTTGTTTCTTCAATAACATTTATTAGCATATCTTCATCTGGCTCGCAATTACCTGTTGTCGTTTTTAAAGTTATTAATTTCATTGACAACATTTTTAATATTATTGCATTAATTCGAATAACATAGGATTATTGTTTGTGCCACCCCTGCTTTTTATTAGGTAAAATACTGTTCTAGCGCATCTTGGTTTAGACGTGACAACATTAAAAAGAATACTTCTCTGCCCTTCATTCCAAATATCGTTTGTAAGCATTAGTATTGCGTTTATTGATAGAACTATTCCATCTAAACAATAAACTTTTCTGCGATATAGACATTTTGTGAGGTGAGGGACATCATATATGCCATATATTTTCTGGTCATCCAGAGAAAAATAGGGTGCTTCGTTAACTATTCCAGTTTATTGAATCCCCCTCGATTGTTGGGCCTTGATCGCATACTATGCCTTATAAAAAGGCCTGGGTTCTTGCGGCTGTTATATTTGAATCTATTAATTGTGTTAACTTATGAGCAGAGAGTCCAGTAGATGCGGCTACATAGCTCAATACAAATTTCCAGTTGGCATATAGCCCCTCACCATGAAAACACATATTTGCTTATATAAAGAGTCAGTTTTTTCGTAGCCATCATCCACAAATCCTTCCACTTATCCAATCTCATTAATTGTAGGCCTTCGAAGAATAAAAATGAAGTAAGTAAGTCGACTCGTCGACTTGGGTATACCATACACCAGGTGAAACAAATATTTAAAATTTCGAAAACAAAATGTATGTCTATTAAATTGTTTTAACATGCCTCATACCATATGCTATCTCGCTCACTCTACAAACACACGAGCACACTAACGCCGCCACTAGCCAACGGCCATTCTGCCTTATGGATCGCGTAGCAAATACGTTCATACGCATATTTTGCATGATTCTAGTCCGATTTCAATAAAATTTGGTAGTTTGGTAGAAATAGATAAGATTATTAGTCCGCCAAATTTTATTGCGATGGTCAAAAAATTGCAAGAGGCAATCGGTTTTTTATAAATTATGGAGGAGTAAGTGGGCGTGGCAACATTTAAAAATATATATATTCTGCGCCATACTAAGCCAGTACACATACTAAATTTGGTGACCTTAGCTTTGTTAGTTTTCGAGAAAATCAGTTTTGTTTAATTGGCGGGGGCGGAAATGGGCGTGGCAAAATTTTTAAATAGTCAATATCTGCGCGTCTATTAAGGTAGCTTACATACCAAATTTAATGTCGGTAGCTTTGATAGTTTTTAAGAAAATCAGTTTTATGTAAATTTCGGGTGCGGAAGGGGGCGTGGCAAAATTTTTAAATACCAAAATCTGCGCGTCTGTTAAGGTAGCTTACATACCAAATTTAATATCGGTAGCTTTGATAGTTTTTAAGAAAATCAGTTTTATGTAAATTTCGGATGCGGAAGGGGGCGTGGCAAAAAGGAAACAATTCTTGGAAAAATTTTTTCTGCGCGCTAACTGAACGAGTACACAAACCAAATTTGATGTCTCTATCTGTTATACTTTTTCAGAAAAACAGTTTTGTGTAAATTCTGGGGGCGTAAGGGCGTGGCCAAATTCCAATTAACTCTATATATTTACATATCACACGAGTCTACATACCAAATTTGGTGGCTCTAGCTTATAGTCTCCGAGATCTGCGTGTTCATACAGACGGACGGACATGGCTAGATCGACTCGGTTGTTGATCCTGATCAAAAATATATATACATACATTATGGCGACTTTAATACCTATGGGTGTATAGTATAATTAATGCTTTGAGCAATTATTTTTTGATCTTCTATCCACGATTGCTTGTTTTTCCAGTAACATATTGCAAATCATGTTTGAATTCTTTGAGAGGCATTTTTTCTCTTGGTATTTTCAAAAATATTTTTGTTTGACCTTTTTTTTTCTTTCACATATTTAATTTTTCGTGCCTTTTCCGTTGCAAAAGAATTCTTAAATGTCGATTTTATTGAAAAGTTTGACTTTTTGGTTTTTCGTTCGTTTTTAGGGAAACTTAAAAAACCGTACGGGAAAGTGCTCCTGAGCCATCTCTGTGGCTTTTCAGGCACGACTTAATAACACACTTAAGGCCCACTTTTCCTACCATGCGTCACTTCTCCAGCCAAAACTGTTGACTCCTTGACCCACAATGTTTTGGCCATGAAAAGAAACTGATACAACTCAGAAATGCATTTCAAAGACACGCAAAAGTCAAATCTTGTTCGTGGGCCACATGTCGACAGAATTTCGCTGCTTGTACAAACGTACACATTTTGTTTTTTTTTTTACTTCTTTTTAGTCTTACTAATTGAAAATTGAAATATCATATAGCCGCAATGTTTCAAAAAATTGCAGCAGCCGCAGCCATTGAAAATTTTATCAGGCAAAATTATGCAAGAGCTAAACCTCAAATGGAATGAAGTGAAGTGAAGTAAGTAAACCGAAGTGCAATGGGTTAACACGCCCACCATATGTAAGCCTTACTTTGAATTTCACACATTATTTTTTTCGGTTTGTTTTTTGCTTAAGCACTTGGTAATATACAAATAATTGCCGTTTATTGTCACATGCAAGAACACGACGAGGCGTTGCTGCATGCCCCTCACACATTTCGAGTTGGAGAGTTTGATTAATTATCTGAAATGTCAAGAAGGCAAATCTTAACAAAATGGGACAAGGCAGAACTGAAACTGTTTAAACAATTAACACCGGAAACCAACTTCTAAGGTTCGATCTTCGCACTTCGCAGTTTAAAAATTTTATTGAGCAAGGATATACAGTGAAACCTCGATATAACGAACTTCGTTATAACGAAAAACCCAATATAACGAATTTTTTGTTAAGTCCCTTGAAAGGACTAGGTTTTACATTTCAGTACTATAGCGAATCAATAGATACATATAACGAATAATTTTGCCGATCCCCCTCAGATTCGTTATATCGAGGTTTCACTGTAGTTAAAAATAAATCACAAAATTGTATGTCTTGACAAAAACTAATTATTTTCTGCCTATTTTTAAAAATTGTTACGAATTCATGTTATTTACTAATTTTTAACTCCCATGTTTGTGAGTTTGACCTAAACACCTGAAATACTGTTCAATCTATAATTGCAGGTTATAAATTAGTAACTAAATCACAAATTAAAGAAAGTTTGAATAAATTATTTCGGTGTTAACGGAAATAGTTGTATCTAACGTTAAGTTAACAGCATCATTTGCGAGCCATTTCAGATTCAAAGAAAGCTCTGTTAATTTAGAACTGTTGCCGACCGAGCAACAAGTTGTTTCATACGATGGTCGAGCGCGTTGAGCTGCTTACTCCGCTATATATATTCGATGATAACGGGTTCGAATCCCCTTGCCGCTGCCACGGAAAAATTCGAAATTTTACTACTTTGTTTGTACCTTCAGCTTATGCACTGGCAAGAGTTTTTGGTAATTTTAATAATCATTAACTCTAATCCCCTGAAGGTAGATTAAATCGTTCATTCTTACATTCCGTTGACACTGCATTATTAGCTTCTATATGTGAGCCTTGCAGCTTAGCTGATTGGAGTGAACACATTTTTTTTACGAATGAAAATTTATTCCATCCTTTAAAGCAAAAAATTTTTTATGCTTCTCTAGATAGAGATCTATTACCGAATGTAAAAACGAAATTTATTAAATTTCTACTCACATATTTTACCTACAATTGAAAAACCATCTAACTATTTCTTATATTCCAAAATGGTGACACATTTGCCTACATTCTAAAGAGAGAATTTGACAGTGGCATAATAAAAGTTTACCTATGATGACTTTGGAATTTATTGTAATGGACAATGTTCAGTGTGGCGATTGAATAAACAATTAGACAAGCGAAAACAAAGCGAAAACAAACATTTTGGTGGAAACAGCCAATGCACTGCCTTAGAGACTGCAAGTTTCCATTGTATGCAGTCAGTATTTGTTCACCACGGAAAAGGGCTTCTTAAATATATGATGCTGGACTTAATTCCACAAATATATTCATAGAAATGATATGCCTATATTCTTAAATACCTCAATGAGTAATCGGTATAAAATCAAAGCCGTCGTAATTTAAAACTGCTGCTGCACGTTTTTGACATTTGATTGTGAACCTAAGAGAACAAGACGAATTTGGCGAATTTCGTACACCTAAAAGTAAATATCTGCAAAAAATTTAATGTGGTCATAAAATTTTAATTTGTGACTTGTTTTCAAAACGATGTTTGAATGTTGTATGAATGTCGTAGACGCGGTTTCGAAGTTTGAGTTTAGTTCGCGTTTTTAGGAAACACTAATATATTAGCGGGATATATAGATACTTTTAAAACAAAACAACAACGAAACACCATAAACTTAAATTTTTAAATTCTGAAATTTAACGAACACTAAGTTTAATTTTTAATTAAAAAATGACTTCCCAATTTTTGTGCTTTTGTGTAATTTTAATGAAGATCGTTTTTCACTTAATTTTGATGTAAAGAAGTTATTGCTTTGCAATTGTTAAATATAATGGTTAGATTTTCTAGATATAGGTTAGGTTAGTTTAAGCAGACCATCCACTAGGAGTCCACAGAAAGATTTTCGTCCGTGGGGTGCGGGAGCGGCAGCTTATATCTGACAGGACATCAAGAGTTGATAAATTGTTCGCTTGGCTGCATCCTGAAGCGATTTCTTAGATGGGGTAGCTATGCCTCGTTAACAAGGCTGCACAGGATGTGTCTAAGCGATTCTTGAACATCCGGAACATCCCACATAGACCGACTACAGGATATGGGTGTCAGACGAATGTCAAGAGTTAGTATATTGTTCGCTTGGCTGCATCCTGAAGCGTTTTCAGCAGATGGACTCCTAGGTACCTAAGCCTCATCGCTGCCAAGGCTACACAGGAGGTGGGCAAGCGTTTTGGAACATCCGCAACCTTTCATTTTCTGCAGTCCTTCACATGAGATGTGTGTCCGATGATCATCCTGCAATCCTAGAATCCGCGCTGACGGTCTGTCGCCTTGAGTGCTGCACATAATCTTGGATATGACTGGTACGCTTAGAGGATACAGGTTACAGGATCTTTTAAAATTTAGCCAAATTTCCAATAAAAGAATTTATTTTTACAATTTCGCCTAATTTCCAAATAAAAGAATTTATTTTTGTTGGACTTAATTTTGATGTGGAGGTTTATATGTACTTATCGGCGAAGAGAGGAATTCAGGGTTTCCGGAATCGTTGATTCCGTTGTTGGATTCCATTTTTCCACTAATTTTGTGCAGCGAGTCTCGACGTGCTTTACGGTTGACTTCCAGAAGGAAGAGACTGAATTCTCTCAACCGCACACGGAGCCACACTCGATGACAGCCTATGCTGTCATCGCACATATCTAGTGTTAGACAGTTCTACATCAGTCATGATATTCATTACTTAACACTGATCAAATCGCTTAACAGTAGGCACACAATTCAAATTATTAGAAATGCCTAATTCAATCTCCGACACGGTCATCCTGACAAATTACACGTCCTCGTGAAGCAGGAGTATAAACCACCTTTACAATCTCCGACATACTGTAATGTAATATAAAATCTATATATTTCGTATAATGAATGATAACTTTTTACTTTTGTAATATTTTATGGAATATACATATTTTAAAATTTGTACTTAATTTTGATGAAGGGTTCTATGCTATTTCGTGTTAAAATTTTACTTAATTTGATATAAAATGATTAAAGTTAACAACTTTTGTAACTTTTAGTGTATTATGTTCTTAAATTTTTACTTAATTTAAATGTATTACTAATTTTTGGCAAAACGAACAATAAGGATTTTAAAAATGTTTAGATTAGAGGGATGAATGTATGCTAAATTTGTAGTTAATTTTGATGTAGAATTTATATGTATAACTTATGTGTGGCCAAAGGGACAATATTCAACTTTTGTAACTTTTTGAAATTGACATATGTATGTAATTTTGATGTAAAGGAATAATTCTGTTTCCTGTTTTACAAGTACTGGACTTAAAATTTGTTGTTATATATTTTTTAAATTCGAGTGTTTTTCATGTAAGGATTTTATCTATTTTTTTTGTACAATTTTAATTAAGTACAAATTTTTTAATTTTTGTCTCAAGCACAAATAATTTTCAAGCTCGCAGCAATATTGTTACTATTCGATTGAAATAATTTCTTTCAATTCATATGACCTTTTGTGAGTGAGTATTTCTAGGTAACTAGATTGACTTGCTATGATATGAGGAACTTTGAAATTAATTGAAAATTTATACCGCCTTATATGACCCTTGAAAACAGGTCATTACATGGCATGGCATGACATTTGTTGGCATGCAGTTTGTCTCTCTTTCCGCCCCCATCCCACCATGACTCGAATCCGCTCCCATTTCAAGTACCTTCTCCCCCACCAATACTCTGACAGTTTGACATTTACTACGGCAAAGAAGTTGCAATTTGTTGCTGATGTCGAGATGCTGATGATTTCCCATCTCACATCTTTGGCATGCCATTTGGCTGGGGCTGTGGTTTTTTTCTTCTCGTTTAACGAAGCTAATTAAGGCAAACTGAAAATAATTTTTGAAATTTCAAATTTTTTTTATGCATTTTCAATGCTGTTGCTGCAACAAATTGCGAAAAGCAGAAATCCCTGAAATATACAAAATAAAAGCATAAAATTGTGCAGGGGGCAGCAGTACAGTCTTCTTTGTTTTTGTTTAGTTTGTTTTTTTCTCTTGTGTTGTGTGCGAAATGTCAAGCAGCAACAACAATAACAACAACAACAACAACAACAACAACAACAACAACAACAAAACATCAACAATGGCCATAATAATGAACAACAGCAACAAGTTGAACTTTACGTTTTCCTTAGCTTAATCAAGTTTCTGTTTGGTTATATTTTTCTTTTTTTTCATCATCTCTTTAGCTTCTTGGTTGGACGCTCTCTAGTGCTTTTTTTTCTGATTGAGGTCGCTGCAGTTTATGAATGTTACAGTACAGTTTGAGAAGCACTGCACATAAGACTTGCATGGGTTTTTTATTTTAGTCTCCCCTCGAAATAAAATTTTACCCCCGAACCGGATTTTCTAGCTACTCCCATGTTTGTAATCACATTAAATGTCGATGTCTAGTAAAAATTGCTCTGCACAGGTTGCAAAGATATCTGCTCTGAGATCATTCTATAACGATTAAACATTATCGCATCAATGTGTATATTATGTAAGCCCACACCCATATTCAGTAATACCGCAATTTTGTTGTTTCTCTTTTGACAAAATACATAATTTTATTAATTTACTCGCTTTAATGGACTGCCAAGCAAGGTGACGACCAGCAAATACAAACAACAAGAGCTTTGTCAATGTCGTTGTTTTGATACTCTTTCCAAATGGGGGCAAAACTAAGAAGTACCCCGGATCTTAAAGTGCTTGAGAGAGGGTATCACAAAATTGGTCGGATCAAGGAGAGGAGAAAGCATTTTGAAATGTATTCTCTAGTAAGATTGGTCAAGCCGCCATGTCAGCAGTAAAGCAATAACTAATGGGATGAAATCCGGTCCTAAATAAGATGAGCTCCTCGGGACGCCCAATCGAACTACCAAACAACCAAATTTTCCCATTGTAAAGAGCAAAAAAAATAAAATTGCACTAACAATCCAGATGTGTACTTAATTTTTTAAATACAAATATGGGTCGAAAAAAGTCATTATAGAAATTTTAAAAAATTTGTAGATTCGTTGTCAATTCTATTGCAAAAGAATTCAATATATACGTAAGCTTATTTTCTTTCATATGCTTTGTCCTCCTCTTTCTTCACCTTAACCAAAATTTTTGGTGATTTCTAGCAATATTTATCTTGGTGTGTCCTCTTCGGATGGCCAGCTCTCGGGGATGTTAAGCAACGATTTTCTTGAACTTTTCCAGTTAATCGACCTTAGCTGCGGCCTTAAGCCATTCTTTTTATTTCTTATTTTTGTACTTTACCAACTGACTTCAGGGTTTTGGACCGCCATTTCTTTCACGTTATCGGCCACACGACGTGTTTTCTTGATACTCCTTGGTTTGGAAGTCGGACTTCTAGTGAGTGGGCGTACCTCACGGAAAACGTGGCCAAAAGGAGCCATCACCATACTTTCGTATTAGGGGAAATTACCACCTTCTTCGCTTCGATCTTAGGTTTAACTTTGTCCGCTTTAGAACCTTGGAATTTTGGACGAGCATTAAATTTAGCACATTTTGGTGCATCCTTCCACTTTGGATTCGGCTTCATAATTTGGTTGCGCCAATCTGTCGCCATTTTAGGAACCTTCAGTTGAGCAAATTTTTTAAACTTGCCGTTTCCGGGTTTATTAAAGTTAGGCCAGTCAGGATTGGGAATTTTTATTTGAAATTTGTTTTTACTTGAAATTTGTTTAATTATTAGAACTATACTCTCGAGCACGATTTTCTAGAATGTGAAATATGGAAGTAGGAAATGAGGCAGGTAAACTAGGCAAATGGACATGTCCTACTTTTTACTGAGTGTCTGATCGGGATTTCATAATAATCTTTCTATTAACATCTTTAGATGTGATTCCATTAAATATTATATTTAAGTCTAATATATTATGTCTTAATTTTTTTCTATGTATGGTTAACAGTAAAATACTGATTCTAGTCTATAATCTAGTTGTATTTACGGTGGAATATTGAGGGAATGACTTTTAAGTGGCTCCACAATACCGCAAGACCAGATTTATTCGATTGATGAGGATAAAGCACGTTCTTTAAAAAATCGAATTAAACACTTATTCCATTGTTACCATAACAACTTAGGAAAGTTTTTGGGGTTACTTCCTAATTACATATTACATATTTGTGCCTATTCAAGATAAACCTTTCCACCATTTACTTGGATATTCGTGCATCTACTTCTTATTCTAAGTATCAACTAAAAAAATATAACTTAAACTTACAATCAATTATATATATCGATTTCTGTCACTGCTCAAATGTAAAAATGTACATCAGTCTGCTAGCTAGAAAAATTGGCCATGTCCGCCTGTTTTTAGCTCTCTGAAAGCAATAGCCTCATACTTTGGTTGCGCCAATCTGTCGCCAATTTAGGAACCTTCAGTTTTTGAGCAATTTTTATAAACTTGCCGTTTCCGGGTTTATTAAAGTTAGGCCAGTCAGGATTGGGAATTTTTATTTGAAATTTGTTTTGACTTGAAATTTGTTTTAATTATTAGAACTATACCCTCGAGCAGGGTTTGCATTTGCTGCTACATAGCAGCAATATCAATAAAAATATTGCTCTGCTCCTGCTACTGCTCTGATTTCGAAGGGCTACGTAGCATAGCAGAGAGCACAAACGGAAACGATTGCTCTTCTGCTCTGCTCCGTAGCATACATCGTCGGAGCACAGAGCAATAGCAACAGCAAAAAATTTTCGATACGCTATTTGTAGTTGTAGCAATAGCAGCACAAGCATTAAAAGCGAGATGAGAGCGAAGCAAACTAAATAAATTTTTGTGCTACTGCTACGGAGCATTTCCTTTTCTGTTGCTCTCGTAGCAATTTCGTAGTCGCTCTCGTAGATACTTCGTAGTCGCTCATATAGTAGATCTTTAGAGGTGGGCATGGGCCGAATGTTACATCCAACCCAACTCAGCCCATGGGCTTAAAATTTCACCCGCACCCGAAAGCTAAAACTAATGGACATGGCCTACTTTTCACTTTTTATTTTTCCCTTTCCCGCCTACTGCCTTTGTCGGTCAGTGTCTGATCAGGATTTCATAATAATCTTTCTATTAACATCATTTAGATGTGATTCCATTAAATATTATATTTACGTCTAATATATTATGTCTTAATTTTATTTCTATGAAAGGTTAACATTAAAATACTGATTATAGTCTATAATCTAGTTGTATTTACAGTGGAATATTGAGGGAGTGGCTTTTAAGTGGCTCCACAATACCCGCAAGACCAGATTTATTCGATTGATGAGGATAAAGCACGTTCTTTAAAAAATCGAATTAAACACTTATTCCATTGTTACCATAACAACTTAGGAAAGCTTTTGGGGTTACTTCCTAATCATTACATATTTGGGCCTATTCAAGATAAACCTTTCCACCATTTACTTGGATATTCGTGCATCTACTTCTTATTCTAAGGATCAAGTAAAAAAATATATCTTAAACCTATATCAATTATACATATCGATTTCTGTCACAGCTCAAATGTAAAAATGTACATCAGTCTGCTAGCTAGAAAAATTGGCCATGTCCGCCTGTTTTTTAGCTCTCTGAAAGCAATAGCTAATTGGATGAATTCCGGTCTCAAATAAGGTGAGCTCCTCGAGTCATAGAAATTTAAAAAACTTGTAGAATCGTTGTCAATTCTAATGCAAAAAAATTCAATATATACGTAAGCCTTATTTTCGTTCATATGCTATGCTCCTCTTTTTTCACCTTAACCAAAACTTTTTGGTCATTTCTAGCAATATTTATTCTGGTGTGTCCTCTTCGGATGGCCAGCTCTCTTTTCTTGATCTTTTCCAGTTCATCGACCTTAGCTGCGGCCTTAAGCCATTCTTTTTTATTTCTAATTTTTTCTACTTCTTTACCTTTTTTCACGTTATCGGCCACACGACGTTTTTTCTTGATACTCCTCGATTTGGGAGTCGAACTTCTAGTGAGTGGGCGTACCTCACGGGAAACGTGGCCAAAAGGAGCCATTACTATTACTTGTGGACAGGGATTAAAAATGCTATGCTAGGTCGGAGTTTTTTTTTGCTTCCGCTACTGCTCTGATTTCGAAGGGCTACGTAGCATATCAGAGAGCACAAACGAAAAACGATTGCTCTTCTGCTCTGCTCCGTAGCATACATCGTCGGAGCACAGAGCAATAGCAAGAGCAAAAAATTTTCGATATGCTATATGTAGTTGTAGCAATAGCACAAGCATTAAAAGCCAGATGGGAGCGGATCAAACAAAATAAATTTTTGTGCTACTCCTACGGAGCATTTCCTTTTCTGTTGCTCTCGTAGCAATTTCGTAGCCGCTCTCGTAGATACTTCGTAGTCGCTCTCATAGTAGATCTGTACTAGAGGTGGGCATGGGCCGAAATGTTACATCCAACCCAACTCAGCCCATGGGCTTAAACTTTCACTCGACATTCAGAGGAAACTGTAATTCCACAAACTGGGAGCACAACAAAGATAAATCCAACATGCAAGTTAACATGGACAAGAGGGTATAGCGGATGCTATATAGTGATTTCTTTTCATCTTCTGATTTCTTTCTTTCCTTTCCGGTCTCTGCCCCATAGACGACGCAACGCACGCAAACTATAAAAAGTAATCCTAAAAATAAGCCGGAAAAACAAATATTAAAGCACTTCAATATAATTCACATTTCTTATAGTTTCCTATACAAACGCAGTAATATTAATTGGTCTCTTGCGTCAACACGGCTTCGCGCAAATCTTCGTTTAATATTTTAAAATATTTTGAAGATGATGGGTCATCATATGCACAGTGCAAATCTTGTGATCGGTTATTAAAGAAGGATCGTACATTTAATTTGAAAAAACATATTATTGGAGTGCACAAAATAAAAATAGATATTCAAGACAACGAGTCCTCTTGTTCAGAAAACATATCTCAACCCAGGAAAGAAATAATCAAAGTGAAAATAAACAAAAAAAACAGTTGATTCGTTCGTACATAGGCCTGGTGACAGAACAAAGTATCCCTTTCAATGTTCTAAATTCATAAAACATGAAAAATATAATGGATCCGATTTGTGATGGTCTTGCAGAAAAGAACGGAAAAAGCTTTAAACTAAATGGCAATAAATGCAAAAAACAACACACCGAAATGCAACAAGAAATGCACGGCCGATTACTGTCTTTAAAAATAGGTAGCGCAACTCGGCTCAACCGTAATATTTTGGAATAAGTGCGCAATTTATTAATGAAACTGAAATTGTATCCCGGATATTAGGCTTGTCTGAAATAAAAGGCGCTAGTGGAAGTACAGCAAAAAATCTGGCCAAAGAAATAATAGCAACTTTGGACAAGTACAATATCCGATTGAATCAAATTGTTTCAATTACATCAGACAATGGAGCTAATATGATTAAAACAACAAAAATATTATCACAAAGTTATATATTTGGTGATGATTTTCAAGGCGCAGAGGAAGTGGAAAAAAACATAGACTATACTGAAAAAATGGATAATTTTGCGACCCCAGATGAGTTGCATGTGGGTAATATACAAATATGCCGGTGTGCGGCACATACTGCACAACTTTGCGCACTTGATGTGTTAAGAAAGGCAGAAATTAAAAACTATATTCTTCAATGTCGAAACATGACCAAATACATTCGTAAGCCATCAAATGGATATCGTGAGGTATTTGAGTTTCGTCAACTGAAATTACCTCAATTGGATTGTCCCACAAGGTGGGGATCAACGTATGAAATGATCGATAGACTGCATAAAGCTAATGACGTTTAAAGCGAAATTGAAGCAATCGAAAATAAAACGGAAGATGAAAATTTTGACGCTAGCTCTATGTTGTGGGAGTTTATAGATTGCTACACATGTATAATGAACTCACTGCAAAAAACTATAGTAAAGTTCCAAGAAGAGCAATTGCACTATGGCAATTTTTATGCTTTGTGGCTCACATGTAAGCTGACTACTAATCAAATTTGGCTATCAGATAGCCAAAATCAGATAGCGAACATTCTATCAGTTTTAAAATTGGTAAACCCCTAATTGAAAGCATAGATACTCGAACGGAAAAACGTATATCGAATGTTGGATTTGATGCATGCCTATACTTAGATCCGAGGTTTCAACAAATTCTTTCCTGGACTCAAAAAAAAAATTTGTACATTTCTTATAGGCTTTATGGAAGAAAATTAAAACAAATAGCTCAAAACTGAACTCCTCAACAACTTCAATAAAATTGAATTCTTAAAGAGGGTCAGGAAAATAACGATTTTGACTTATTGGACACTTATTTGGCAGCTACAATATCGCCTACAGATGAATGCACGGATGTTTATACAAAAATCGAAACCCTAAATCTTCCTTACATGAAAGCAAATGTTAATGTTTTGAACTTCTGGCGAGAACGAAAGTCGTCTGATCCTGAACTGTATGAACTGAGCAAAGTATGTTATGCCATTCCGCCAACACAAGTAAGAAGTATGATCCGTCTGGATCAACGCAAACTCCTCCTAGACCGTTAGAGCTAAAGAGCTGAAATTTGCAGGTAGGCTTGTATATACTGCAGGGGTTGTATATCTCGGATTCAGCCGGATCGGATCACTATATCATATAGCTCCCATACAAACGCCAAAGTCACCAACAGTGACTTTTCTCAATAACTTCGTTATTTTCTGAGCTATTGTCGTGAAATTAAATATTGGTCAGTTTATTACACATATAAACAACGGTGACAATTTGAAAAAGGTTTTATTTTATTTATGTAGGTCACAATAGATCGAGCATTTTCATCATTAAAACTTGTACTGGCCGACAATCGAAATAGGTTAAACCACGACACTTTGGAAAATATTTTACTGATTAAACTAAACTCATCTCATTTGGATCGTGTCATCGACAACTTTCCTTCATTTGAAGACGAAATTTTTAATTTTTTAATATTCTTTATTCGTATACATGTAACGAGGTTGAGCCCCAATGTAACGAGGTTGAGCCCCCAAATGTAACGAGGTTGAGCCCCCAAATGTAATGGAATGTAATGGTTTTATTTGTATAAAAACAAATAGAGAGTTTTAATGCTATATCAGTTTACAAAAACATATTAGTTCAATAGGATTCAGAAATTAGGCTTAATTAAATACAACGTTTTAAAGCGACTTGATTTTTCTACTTATTTTTGCCGACAACTTTCGGCTTCACTCGCAGACAACTTTTCACCGACGACGCTACTTCTCGACTCTCGCCAACTTTCTGCCTCTTCTCTTATTCGCCAGGGCTACAAAAACGACCAGCAACCCAGTACACACCTTACATTCGGCCATCCTGATCTTAGTCATCCGACCCCGATGACAACTCGTCCGAATCCTGGTTGTTCCGCCAATACTTCATATTGTCCGAGCTAGTAGCTGTAAGCATTGGCCCCTCGATATCTGCTGCTGCTTTCTTAACATCGTATCTTCCGCATCGTTTAGCTGCTATAACCTCGTACGGTCCAAGATATTCACTCGCAAGCTTGCGACCCGCAACAAACTGTGTACGCCGAATCGCTACCAAATCTCCAACTTTATATACGTTATCAATCTTGCGTTTTGAATCATATTGTTTCTTGTATGCTTCCTGGGCTTTAGTAATTTCCCGTTTGGCAGAAGCTCTCATCGACTGTCTCTCTTCATCGAATTTATCGCATACTTCCTCTTGTAACAACTTTAGAATCCGATTCTCTGGCCCATTGTTCATTTGAACACCCAGCATTAGTTCAAATGGTGATCTTTTCGTGGATACATTGACATGAGAATAAATAGCTCTTTGCACATTTGGCACATACTTAAACCAATTAGCCGGTTCATCCGCAGACAGCATGGAAATAATCGTAATGATAGATCTGTTTACACGTTCGATCTGACCGTTGCCTCTTGGTACGCCCGTTGTTGTCCAAACATGGTGAATTCCGTTCGACTTAATATATTCCTCGAAATCTTTAGCTATAAACGCAGATCCTCTGTCACTGATAATTCGAACAGCGTTACCAAATATAGCAGACCACTCTTTTTCTTTCGTAGTACTTCCTCGCAACTTGTTGTTTTTTTTGGATATAACCAAACAAATTTCGTGAAGGCATCGACCATGGCAAATATATATTTATATTGCTTTGATGTCGCATCTAAAGGCCCAAGATGATCCACATGTATCGTTTCTAAAGGTCTATCGCCTTTGTCTATCACCTGCATCAATCCTTCCTTTTTGCCAAACTTTTTGTTATAAATTATGCATTTGACGCAGTTCTTTATAATTCTGGCAACTTTTGACTCTAAATGCGGTATCCAATAAGACTGCTGAACTGCATGCATTGTCTTTTGCATCGCATAGTGACCACAATTGTGGGTTTCAACAATGATCTCTTTTTCCATTTGTTTCGGGACAACCAAAAGTTCATTACCGCCAACCGTTTTGTATAAAAGACCGCCTTTTAATTTAAAATCTTCATAGGGTTGATTTTGCAACAATTCAATCAGAGCCTTTGACATTGTATCCTCTTGCTGTGCTTTTTTAAATCGTGCCGACGTTTCCGATCGTATAATCATAATTTCTTGTGGATAGCGACTGAGACAATCCACATGTTTAAGTCTCTCTCCAGCTCTATGTTCCACATCGAAGTTAAAATCCTGCAAATAGACAATCCATCGCGCAACGTCTCTAGGAACATCCTTCTTGTTTATTGTCTGCTTGAAGGCTGCGCAATCAGTAACAACTTTAAATTTGATGACCAAAACGTATTGTCTAAACTTTTGGCAGGCAAGGTATACTGCTTTCGCTTCCAAAATGTAGCTATGCTGTCGAGCCTCAGTTTCCGAAGACTTTTTGCTCCAAAACCACACTGGATGCAACTGGCCATCCTTCCATTGCTGCTCCAAAACCCATTTTTGCTCCAAAACCACACTGGATGCAACTGGCCATCCTTACAATGCTGCTCCAAAACCCATTTTTGACGCGTCTGTGTGAATTTCTGTGTTGGCATTGCGATCATACAGTTTCAGTACTGGTTCGACAGTGAGAGCTCTTTTTAATTCTTCAAAAGCCTAGAGTTCAACCGCATCCATCCTAAAATCAACGTCTTTACGCAAAAGATCAGTCAATGGTCGGGCAATAATTGAATACCCCTTAATAAACTTGCAAAAAAATCCAGTTAAGCCCAGAAACGCTTGAATTGCCTTTATATTTTCTGGTACTTTAAACTTTCTGACAGCTTTGGTCTTCTCTTGTCCTGGCTTAATTTGTCCATCGTAGATCGTATGGCCCAAAAAATCAACAGTGGTTTTTAGAAAGTGACACTTCTTCCATTTAATTTTAAGTCCAAACGCTGCTGCTGTGTCAAAAACTTTCTTCATCTTATTGAGACATTCTTCTGCTGTTGTTGCATGGGTTATAATATCATCCATATACAGATCCAGCACGTCAGCATTTAACAACGGTTGAAAAACATTTGTCACATATCGGATAAATACTGCAGGTGAATTACAGAATCCAAACGGAGCTTTGTTGAATTCGAATAATCCCTCCTTGGTCACAAATGCTGTGTATTTTTTACTTGTTTCTTCAATCGGCACGTGAAAAAATCTGTTCTCTAAGTCCATGACTTTAAAAAACTTTGCGGCCTACAGCTTCTCTAGGACATCGTCAATTATCGGAACCGGAAACCCATCCTTCAACACCATACTGTTTAGCTTTCGAAAATCCACGCAGATTCTATAGCAGCCATCTGTCTTTTTCACCACAACGACTCGACTGGCAAAATTGGATGACGATCGGCGGACGATTCCAGCATTGAGCCATTCGTCGACTTGTTGCTTCACTGCTGCAGCTTCAATAGGCGGCAGACGACTTGGTGCTTGGCGAAACGGCAAGATAACACCATCTGGGACAATCTGTAGACTAACTGCATCAGTTGACTCTGCTACTAGTCCTGCAGCATTCTGGGTTCTCTCTTCAACGTTTTGGTATTCAACGGCCTTGTAGTCGTTGATCATTGCTCGCACATCATTTTCGAAATCTGAGGGTACATCTATATCAGAATCGGTTTCTGTTACATTAAAAATACTTAACTGATTATCCTCAGAAGTTTTATCCCCAGCAGGGGATAAAACTTATATCCTGCTTCCGACGACGTAACGAAGAACTTCTCCATAAAGTCATAGCCGAGTACAACATCATACGGCACATCATAGTTTGCGACCACAACAAATTTTGGACTGTCTGGACGTCGTCCACCTTGACCTCAGCTTGAAAAGTACCAAGCGGATGAGTAACTTTTCCGCCTAGACCAACCAAAGACACATCCGCTCCTGTGTCAACCAAAGCGTTAATGTTGCAACCTTTTATGTCCACCTCCTTTATGCGTTTTGGATTTTGTACTACACCAATGTTTGCAGTCTCCATGCGCTTCGAATTATACACCGCACCAACATTCGCAATCTTTGGACAGTTCTTTGAGATATGACCCTCACCATTGCAGAATGCCTGAGTCACCCTGTTTCACTTCGTAAGCTTCTATTTTCAGCGTCAGCAACTGTATCAAATTTTTCAACATCGTGTTGTTCTCTTCTTCCATCTTGTTCTCTTTCGTGTTCTCTTCTCGTCTTTCGACCAAATCCAGCATCAACGCTTCGCGTATTTCTCTGGCTCTTGTTATGCATCCAACTTCTTGTTTCTCTTCTTGTATTTGAATTTCGTCAGCTTTTTCCAAGGTTTCGTTTTGTCGCGACATTTCGGCGCGCGCGGGTTTTTTGTCAGTGTTTTTTGCCGGCGTACGCTTCGTTTTTGTCATAACCGATTTTGTTCAACAACAACAACTCTTTTAATTTTACAACTGTTCTCGGGAATTTTCAAATAGCAACTTACAACTTTAAATGATTTTTACCAACTTTTAAAAACCATTTCACAACTTAATCGCTGATTGTCTTTACATTCACCGACAGCACGAAGACGAACCCACAAATGTAACGGAATGTAATTTTCCAATAGCAACTTACAACTTTAAATGATTTTTACCGACTTTAAAAAACCATTTCACAACTTAATCGCTGATTGTCTTTACAATAACCGATAGCACGAGGTTGAGCCCCCAAATGTAACGAGGTTGAGCCCCCAAATGTAACGAGGTTGAGCCCCCAAATGTAACGAGGTTGAGCCCCCAAATGTAATGGAATGTAATGGTTTTATTTGTATAAAAACAAATAGAGAGTTTTAATGCTATATCAGTTTACAAAATCATATTAGTTCAATAGGGTTCAGAAATTAGGCTTAATTAAATACAACGTTTTAAAGCGACTTGATTTTTCTACTTCGGCTTCACTCGCAGACAACTTTTCTCCGACGACGCTACTTCTCGACTCTCGCCAACTTTCTGCCTCTTCTCTTATTCGCCAGGGCTACAAAAACGACCAGCAACCCAGCACACATCTTACATACATATATACTATAGTATAGCCAATCTCATGAAAAATAAATTCGTATAATTTGAAATTAACGTCTTATCGGCTATATTTGGTACAGATAAGAGGTGGGCATGGGCTGGGTTTTTTACCCGCGAGAGCTGAATAACCAAATTTCGAGTTGGGTGCGGGAGGGTATGGGGCAGATACCGGTAAGGAAAGAAAGGCAATTGCCAGCTCACCAGGGTAGCCAAACACAACGACATCAACCAACAGAGTGGCATCACTCCAGAGTTGATCCTTGGACTTTCACCTTGCGAAATACATTGATGCCTATCGCCAAGCAACTGTGAGTGTAGGCGCCAAATCCAAGAACCAAAAGCATTGGCTGACTCATGTTACCCAGCGATCGTGGCCACTGCTAATATTGCAGATGCATCCGCTATACCCTCTTGTCCATGTTAACTTGCATGTTGGATTTATCCCTGTTGTGCTCCCAGTTTGTGGAATTACAGTTTCCTCTGAATGTCGGGTGAAAGTTTAAGCCCATGGGCTGAGTTGGGTTGGATGTAACATTTCGGCCCATGCCCACCTCTAGTACAGAACTACTATGCGAGCGACTACGAAGTTGCTACAAGAGCGACTACGAAATTGCTACGAGAGCAACAGAAAAGGAAATGCTCCGTAGCAGTAGCACAAAAATGTACTTTGCTCCGCTCTCATCTCGCTTTTAATGCTTGTGCTATTGCTACAACAACAAATAGCGTATCGAAAATTTTTTGCTATTGCTATTGCTGTGTGCTCCGACGATGTATGCTACGGAGCAGACCAGAAGAGCAATCGTTTTCCGTTTGTGCTCTCTGCTATGCTAGGTAGCCCTTCGAAATCAGAGCAGTAGCGGGAGCAGAGCAATATTTTTATTGAAATTGCTGCTATGTAGCAGCAAATACAAACACTACTTGTGGATTAGCGGAAAAGACCGCCTTCTTCGTTTGGATCTTAGGTTTAACTTTGTCCGCTTTAAAACCTTGGAATTTTGGACGAGCATTAAATTTAGCACATTTTCGTGCATCCTTCCACTTTGGTTTTGGCTTCATAATTTGGATGCGCCAATCTGTCGCCATTTTAGGAACTTGTTTTTACTTGAGATTTGTTTTAAATATTAGAACTATACTCTCGAGCACGTTTTTCTTTTTGGCTTTGCAACTTTTTTCTTCGCCTGAGTCGTCGACATGACATTTCGCGCCGTTTTTGTTTTGTCTCTTTTGTACAACTTCGTACTTCGGCTGACGACCAACGAGAGAGACTACCAACTGAGAGCCGATTACCCAACGAACACTTGCTTCCGAGCCAGACTACCCAACAAACATTGTAGAACGGTGTGTTGCCAGCTATCTGGCTTCTATGTCTTACATAAATGTGTAACTAAATTGTGCATTCTCGTTTCTTTGATCTTCTAGATAGTCCTTTTTTATTTTTGTGGTTCAGTTCTCTATTCAATTCGCAAAGAAAGTTATATAAATCTGAAGCAAGGTTGACGAGAGGTTGAAAATGATTAATTAAATTTTCATATCCGTTTGATTTGATTTTTCATTCATGCCACTTCTCTTATCCACTTGTTTTTTTAAGAATTCTGATTTCATTTTCTTTTCTGTGTTTATAGCAAATTTCGTTGAGCAGATATCTCTTGAATGGTTAGAGAATTCGTGAAGATATATGTATACATTATTTATTCGATTGTTCCCAAGATGAGACTCTTATGCGGCGATTTATCATAATCATTTTGTGGCATGTGTTTGATGGCGTCATAGTGGCAAGGAGTAGACCACCTGGCAGCAACTTAAGTTCAGTAGCTTTTGGGATATATGTGCATACATTTATTTTTTGATTGATAGGGTTTGACTCCTAAACTGAACCTCAAATTTTGAATTTAATCTTCTTTACATTTCCCTCTTGATACGCCTCTTTGCTATACTGCGCTATTTTTTCAAATAAACAATAGTACCTAAGTATATATACTCAATTTGGTTTTAATTTTTTTGAAAATTCTCAAAGACAATAAGTGTCGAAAATTTCCCCCAATTTATGACATCCCCAGACGATTTTCCACCTAAATGATGACTAAATGACCGACTGTGCTTAGATTCCTTTGGATGCAGATATAAATATATATATATGCGGATACAAACAAACTTACATATACGAGGAGATACATTTTCATTTAGCGTCGACAAAAGACATGAAATCTAAATCTAGTTGCAAAATTATTTTAATTATTTACTGCGGCCGTGACACATCAGTCAACACACAAAAAATAAAACGAAACGAAAAACGTAAAAAAGTGTTCATTACTTTAAGTTTAAGTTTAATAACATGATGAAAAATTTTCACAAAAATTCTTAGAAATTGTTGAGATTTAAATAAATAAATGAACATTTAAAGGGTGTGTTTTATATGCTCCTAAAGATAATACCAAAAAAATTGTTATTCCATGGTTTTTTCCCCAAAAATGTTTATTTATTTATTGGAACATTTTACTTTTTAATTTGTATTTTATTAAAATTAGTGAATAGAAACATCTTGTCATCACTTATATATGTGTCGGAGATTGAATTAGGCATTTCTAATAATTTGAATTGTGCGCCTACTGTTAATTGATCAGTGTTAAGTAATGAATATCTTGACTGATGTAGAACTGTTTAACACTAGACATGTACGATGACAGCATATGCTGTGAAAAAATGGAATCCAACAACGGAATCAACGATTCAGGAAACCCTGAATTCTTCTCTTCGCCAATACCAGAAGTGGGATCTAACTCAAGACCAACAATAAACGAGGAGCAGTTTCGCATTTTATTAGAACAACAAAATCGAAACTTCTGGGAGCTAGCAAAAACTTTTCGTGCATCGCCTAGTGAATCTCGACAAGATGGTGAAATTGTTCTACCGAAATTTAACTCTGACGCTGCTGGAGCCAACGCCACGCAATGGTGTGATACGGTGGACATCATTCTAAAAGAAAAACCATTGCAAGGTAGTGGGTTAATTTTGACCTTGACGAAGTCATTGGAAGGAAGCTCTACGCAGTGGTTATCGCAGATTCAGAACAATTTAGACAGCTTTTCGAGCAAAGATACGATTTTTGAATTTGCTATCGATGCTATCGATGTCACGAGCCGGGACACATCTCTACTCAATGCCCCAAGAGTTCGGATGGTGACCCAGGGTCACGTGTGCATAAGAGGGTTAACCTATGTGTCGTTGATGAACCAAAAGCAATTATGTTGCACCGAGGTGAGAATTTTCCGATTACATTTGATTCAGGCGCAGAATGCTCGTTAGTCAAAGAGAGCATAGCACACAAACTGTCTGGGAAAAGAACAAATAACGTAATATCATTAAGTGGAATTGGCAATGTTAGTGTAGTTTCGTCAATTCAACTCACAAGTAATGTAATGATAAATGGAAACTGTATCGAAGTAGTATTTCATGTAGTCCAAGATACTAATATGAAAAAATATTGTAATTTGCCGCGAAATTTTAGCACAAGGATACTCTGCAATAGTATCAACTATTGGTGTGGAAATAATTAAAGACAAAACAGTTAACGTTTGTTCTGTAAAAAGTTACGAAAACGATTTTAATAATTTAGCAACTGAAGCACAGGGAAAAGATAAAAATCAATTGTTCGGATGTTTAAGAAAGCATTCAAAATCATTCATTCGCGGAACTTCTTTAACTCGCGTAACTACTGGTGTAATGTCAATTCGATTAGTAGAACCCACCAAGACTGTGCAAAGACGCCCTTACAGATTCAGTCCCTGTGAAAGAGAATTACTCCGGTCAAAAGTTCAAGAGCTAATAGATTATAATGTAATAAGGCCGAGCAGTTCACCTTATGCTAGTCCAGCACTTTTAGTAAAAAAGAAAAACGGATCTGTAAGACTCTGTGTCGATTGTAGGGAATTAAATAGAAATACCATTGCAGATAAGTTTCCTCTACCATTAATTTCAGATCAGATAGCTAGATTGCGTGGAGCAAGATACTTTACTTGCTTGGACATGGCTGGGTATTATCAGGTCCCATTACACGAGAATTCCATTAGGTACACTGCATTCGTCACTCCCGACGGACAATTTGAGTTTTTAGCGATGCCGTTTGGTCTAAAGAACGCCCCGTCGGTTTTTCAAAGAGCAGTGATGAAAGCAGTGGGCGATTTGGCATTTTCGTACGTTATTGTCTATATGGATGATATAATGATCGTGGCGTCAACTAAGGAAGAAGCTATTGAAAGATTAGAGATCGTCTTGAATATTTTGACTAAGGCAGGCTTTTCGTTTAATGCAGAAAAATGCTCATTTTTGAGGGATTCTGTTCAGTATCTAGGATACGAAGTACAGGCGGGTGAGATTCGTCCAAATTGGCGTAAAATTGAAGCATTAAGCGCATTGCAACCACCCCGGTCAATTACAATATTGAGGCAATTTATAGGATTGGCTTCGTATTTTCGCCAATTTGTATCAGGATTCCCCCAGCTATTGAAACCTCTTTACTCTCTTACATCTATTAAAATTAATTTTGATTGGACGAATGAACATGAGAAGGTTCTTTAACAGATTATTGATATACTTAACAGCAAACCAGTCTTGGTAATATTTGATCCTAAATACCCCATAGAACTGCATACAGATGCAAGTGCCATTGGCTATCGAGCCATACTTTTGCATCGAATTGAAAATAAACCGTATGTGGTTGAATACTTCAGTAAAACCACTAGTGTGTGTGAATCGAAATAAACGTCTTATGAGTTAGAAACACTCGCGGTAGTTAATGCAGTAAAACACTTTAGACATTATCTACATGGGAATAGGTTTCTCATTTTTACTGATTGTAATTCGTTAAAGGCTTCTAGAACAAAAATTGAGCTATCACCTAGAGTGCATCGATGGTGGGCATTCCTTCAAGCATTCGATTTTGATATTCAATATCGCGAAACGCAAACGTATGGCCCATGTAGATTTTCTGTCAAGGAATCCTTTGCCTGATAAGAAAAAAGAGAATCAAAATAAAGTTGTAGAAAAACATGTACAGTTGATGGAAATTTCTGAAAATTGGATTCAAGCCGAAAAACGTGATCAGGATATTTTGCAAACAATTAACAAGTTGAGTGAGGGTGAACTTTCTAAAGATTTAGCTGCAACTTATGAAATGAGAGCTAATGTGCTTTACAGAAAAATTCAAAGAAATTGTAGGACTCGTTGTTTGCCAGTCATTCCTAGAACCTTTAGATGGTCTGTAATAAACCAAGTACCTGAATCGATCTTACACTTAGGTTGGGAAAAGACCCTAGATAAAGTGTACGAGCATTACTGGTTTACAGGAATTGCGAAGTACGTTCGAAAGTTTGTAGAGAATTGCATCACTTGTAGGGTGACAAAATCAGCGTCCTGAAAACTCCAAATGGAACTGCATTCGATTCCGAAGATTAGCATTCCTTGGCATACGTTGCATATAGATATCACTGGAAAACTAAGTGGGAAGAACGATTGTAAAGAGTATGTCATTGTTCAAATCGTTGGTTTTACAAAATATGTTTATTTGTACCACACTTATAAGCTTGACGCAGTTAGTTGTATTGATGCATTAAAGTCATCGATTGCGCTTTTTGGAGTACCTGCTCGATTAGTGGGTGATCAAGGCAGAAGTTTCACTGGATTGAAATTTGACGAATTCTGTGCTTCTCAGAAAATTCAGCTTCACCTGATAGCGACAGGTGCTAGCCGGGCAAATGGATAGGTCGAAAGAGTGATGAGCACTTTAAAAAATCTATTAACTATCGTTGAATCCAGTGAACGTTTATGGCAAGATGCTATAGGGGACGTTCAATTAGCATTAAACTGTACAGTCAATCGAGTTACAAAATCGAGTCCGTTAGAATTATTAATCGGTAAGAGTGCTCGACCATTAGGATTAGTTCCCATTGATGATGATGAGAGAGCGATAGACTTAAATGAACAAAGATCTCAGGCTATAAGAAATATGGACAATGCAGCAAGCTATGACAAATTTAAATTTGATAAAGACAAGGCAAAAGTAGTCAGATTCAGTAAGGGAGATTATGTTCTGATCAAAAAGAGAGACAACAGACTAAGTTGGACCCTAAGTTTCGTGGACCTTTTATGGTCATAGAAGTATTAGAAGGCGATAGATATACGTTGAAGTCCATGTCAAGTAAAAGACAGTATAAGTACCCACATGATAGTTTACGGAGAATGCCAGAGGTGCAGGTACCAAGCGTGCTGGATATCGACAGACCGTGATGGAACAGTTGGAAGAGACTGTGGTGAAACGGGTGAAAGAGACCGTAATGGCACAGTTGGGAGAGACTGTGGTGAAACGGGTGAAACAGACCGTATGGAAACAATTGGAAAGGACTGTTATGAAGAGACGGGTGAAACAGACCGTATGGAAACAGTTGGAAAGGACTGTGATGAAGAGACGGGTGAAACAGACCGTATGGAAACAGTTGGAAAGGACTGTTATGAAGAGACGGGTGAAACAGACCGTATGGAAACAGTTGGAAAGGACTGTGATAAAGAGACGGGTGAAACAGACCGTATGGACTAGTGAATGAGGCACTAAGGGAATATTGTTTTTAGAAAGAGTGTTGTTGTCGATGCTACGTGGTGGTACCTTGCCGTGGATTCTTGAAACGTAAATGAGAACATAAAGAAAAGAGAATGTTTGTAAAACTAAAAGCGAAAATGTTGTTTGATATGAATGAAAATGTGGAGGTTATAAAATAAGAAAATATTGAAAACATTGTAATGTTTAATGAATTGTAAAAGAAATATGAACAAACAAATGTTAAAATAGGCAAGGAGAAAAATATGAAATAAGAATTTTTAGTTACGAATATGTTATAGCAAATAAGAGATTTTGAATTAACATTAAACTGTATTTGACAAACTGCATAAAACAGAATGTTTTTGGTTCAGTTAGTTAAAACAAAGATGTGAAAATGATGTTTTGTAAAAGTGCTTTATATTCCTGCTACACGAGGACGTGTAATTTGTCAGGATGACCGTGTCGGAGATTGTAGAGGTGGTTTATATTCCTGCTACACGAGGACGTGTAATTTGTCAGGATGACCGTGTCGGAGATTGAATTAGGCATTTCTAATAATTTGAATTGTGCGCCTACTGTTAAGGCGAATTGATCAGTGTTAAGTAATGAATATCTTGACTGATGTAGAACTGTTTAACACTAGACATGTGCGATGACAGCATATGCTGTTATCGAGTGTGGCTCGGTGTGCGGTTAAGAGAATTCAGTCTCTTTTCCTTCTGGAAGTCAACCGTAAAGCACGTCGAGACTTGCTGCACAAAATTAGTGAAAAAATGGAATCCAACAACGGTATCATCGATTCAGGAAACCCTGAATTCTTCTCTTCGCCGATATATGTATATAACTATAATGAATTTCTCCGCTGTAGTACAATTCAATTTAAATATATTAAAGATGAATAAGAAGCAAATGATCTGCCAAGAAACTATTGAATCATTTTATATAAAGTTTAATTAAAAGAAAAAGTGCCCTTGGGCACCATCAGAATTAGGGCAAAGGGCTTCACCTCAAGTAGGCTAATCCCCAGTTTTGATTAACGTCAAAAATGTTGAAAATTCACGAAAATTACCAGATTTTATTCAATTTAAGCAATCGTTGCTTGAAGTTCTCATTTGACCTACTGGAGCTACACGTTACTTGCTTAGAATATTTTACAGTTTCAATTCGAGCATAACCAAAAATTTCTCTACTCTCGAATTGACTACAAAATTTATTTAATTTTTTAGAAATATTTTTTTTTTTGTGAAATTTTTAAGATCCTTAGGGCTACATTAGAAAAAATGGTCTATGTTCCACTTCGCGGATTTATGCCCATCCTGATGCGCACTGTTGTCCTAATGATCGGACGTGCCCTTAGTCAGCGGGGAAGTCAGACCAAGATGAAGGAACAAGTACGTAAAGGAATAATTGCTGCCCAACAGTTGGCCCAGTTGGATAGTTCCAAGGCCAAGGTGATAAATCATATTGCTCAATATAAAAACATTATTTTCTTCATATTTCAGATGCACGCTCAGCGTCATGTTTTTTTTTCGAACTTTCAAGTTTAATATCGTAAATTGATATTAAAACAGACGTTTCCATTGCCAATCAAAATTGCATAGAAGTGAAGAAAAAATGTTCTATATTAACATATCGCGGAATTGGCTGTAATAATTGTATAAATTTCACATGGAAGAAGACTTTTCAATAATCCTAATTTAAAACAGGGCTGAAAATGTTTCAAAGCATCTTTTCCATAATTCAAAATATAAATGTGTAACTAAATTGTGCGTTCTCGTTTCTTTGATTTTCTAGATAGTCCTTTTTTTTTTGTGGTTCAGTTCTCTATTCAATTCGCAAAGAAAGTGTTATAGATCTGAAGCAAGGTTGACGAGAGGTTGAAAATGATTAATTAAATTTTCATTTCCGTTTTGATTTGATTTTTCATTCATGCCACTTCTCTTATCCACTTGTTTTTTTAAGAATTCTGATTCTCTTGATTGGTTTGAGAATTCGTAAAGATATATGTATATATTATGTAGCGTTGATTTATTGATCGTTACCATATTTATTTATTTATTAATATTTGAATTGTTTGAAGACAATCGACTTCAATATATTGTTAAGATTTAAACATACTTATAGAAATAACACTGGACTACTTATGGACCTTGACGTGCGATTCAGTTGACAGTCTCTTTGCGAATAATCTACGGCCTCTATACAAGCTGTCTCTCAACTTATATAATGATCCTATGCCCTGCCCTCTCTACTACTGCTAGAAAGTTCGGCCACTACGTGTTTGTCTCTTCTCTTCTATCACTTTGGATTGCTCTCTCTCAATGCCATTTCCCCCATTTGGCCCTCCTGACGGTACATTCGACCCGAACGACGGTCCCCACAATTTCATACAATGAGTGCATACTTGGTTGTTGCCTTCTCGTGTAAGTCTGAGATAAATTGTGAACAAATGCTACACACTTGTGATGAGGATGATCGTGGTGCCTCCTCGCAATCTTCATCACTATGTGTTCATGGCATTTTAAATATTTGATAGCGTTTTCAAATCAACCAAATGCTATTAAATTTCCGTTTTTTTATACCCTTGCAGAGGGTATTATAAAATTGGTCAGATGTTTGTAACGCAGAGAAGGAGACGTTTCCGACCCCATAAAGTATATATATTTTTGCTCAGCATGAGAAGCTGAGTTGATGTCCGTCTGTCCGTCCGTCCGTCCGTCTGTGCGAATGCGTTTTACTCAGCCGTCTTTAACAGCTATCGGTCTGAAATTTTTTTTCGGGGTTTTTTATTACCAGGGAAAAATAATATATGAAAACCATCAGGATCGGACCACTATATCATATAGCTCTAGAAGAACTAGAAGAAACATTTTCATAAAAATCGGAGTATGCTATGAAATTTACATATGTGATGACAAGGTACAGTCAATATAATAATCGGCTCTGCTCCCAGCTCTGCCGGCAGCGCTGCTTGTTGTCTACTACGTCTTCCGTCATCAACAGAGTACATGCATATACACACATAGACGCAACGCTACATGAACTGTATGTGTATGCGTGCGTTGCTTTGCTTTGGGAATGAGAGAAGAAGAAGAACAAATTGTAAAATAGAGAGTAAAATTGTTTTGTTTGTATATTGATGAATTGATTTGCAGAAAACAAATTTTGAACATGTAAAATTATTATTACCAAGGACTGCAAGGGTATATAAACTTCGGCATAGCCGATGTTAGCTTCTTTGATATTTTTTTTTTAAATCAATTTATAAATAATTTTCTTTTCAGGAGTAATAATTTAATTTATCACTATGGACTACTCGTGAAATCTGCGTTCTGTTACTATTTTTTTTTTTTTTTTTTTTTTTGCTTAGTAACGGGAAATCGAAATTTACATAGGTACACTCATAAATTGGTAGTCTCTTTCTTTTAAGCGGTTGGGTTGGAGTCTCTTAATTTCTTTTTTTGAGTTGCACCTACATAAATGAATTTAAAAAAAATGGATTTGTTACCTATTGTAATATAGGGTTGGCTGATTAAACCTCTAATGTTCTCACTAATGACCACTCACAATTCAGCTGCTATGGGCTATACTATAAGAAATAACAAAACTGGACTGACTTGTATACATACTCTCTACGATAATACTAGCGGTTGCATTATCCCTAGATGATGTTTCAGTCATGTGTCACAATCATATTTCCAGGTGATAAGCATCCTATAGCAAAGAAAGAGATACAGAGTCTAGACCACCACCACGCCTTCGTTTACTCAACACTTTTCAAACCAGAGTGTAGCTCTCAGTCACTTGCCAAAAGTTAGTTGTTTCTGCTGTTTTGACTGTTCTTGTTAGACTTGACTTCATGTTGGCAGTTAGCTTTAAAATATCTGAAACAATTTGTAAGCTATTTGAATATCCGGACAAGATCTCTGGGCATTGCCGGAGACGGTAATTCCAATGTTATTTAACTTTCACGACTTTCAATTGTTGATAGTATAGAATAAAAGATTAGAATGCACAAAGAAATTAAAAGAAGAAAAGGGGTCAATCAACCAAATAAATTATCTACCTCAAAAAAAAACTTAACGAGATAATTATTTAATTAGAATAGGCCCCTCAGTCGGGCGCCAAAAATTACTGTAACGTACAAAGCCTCAATGCTGTTGATGGGCAACTAAATATCCATAAATACGAAACCACAAAGGCTTACCAACCATTGAATCGTCAACTATACGTTATTGTGTGAGGCCTATCTTGATGTTAACACAATTCATCTGCGGGACTCTTAATGCGGCTAGCATGACAATCGGCTGGAGTGGTTCTTTGATGAATGTGCTTCACCCACTCCCACGTCAGCAACTTTAAATAAAGTCCCTGTGCTGAAACTCGAAATAGAATAGAGAGAAAAGAATAGATGAAAATAGTTCTAGTGTTGGCTGCATAGGTGTATTTACAGCCGCGCTCTCTACCCACCCTACCATGATTTTCCTTTCAGCGCTAGTGGAAAATCCCAAAGAAAACGTCCTTATTCACATTAGATTGCCCAAAAGAAAAATACGAAAATTACCTCTGTTGGAGGAGACGTCATTGTTAACTTAGATTTGTATATATTAAAATTTCTTATATTATTTGTTTAAGATTATCGGAATTTCTACCACTGTATTTACATTAACATGTTCTAAAAGCTTCTGATACATGGCTCATAAAGAGCTTCTAACTCATGAAAACGAAATATAAAAATGACTTCTTTCTGGAATTCGAAGAGGAGAAGACTTATTTTTCCTTACTCCACTCCACATGCTATTGAGCATTGGAGTTTTGTACCATCTGCAACTGGGCAGATCAAACATTGGCGACCGTGACAGGACCTTGCACTTCGCAAGTCCCAACATAAAAACTTAAAAACTATATAAAGTCGTTTATTCGTTCATTATATTGCATTCATCGTTACATCATCTTGGACAGTCATCATTGGACTTTTCAGCTTACATCATCATCACATTCATCATTGGACTTCTTCATCATTACATAATCATCTGGAGCCCTATCATAACCTAAGTCAACTTGAGTGTGTAAATTTACAGTATCAATTTCCACTCAAATTTTGACTCAATTACCACTCATTAGCGATCGTGAAGCTTTCACATGCTTTACACTCACATGTAAAACACTCGTAAGCTTTAACACGTGCTAAGTATTAAGCACAGCGGAGTAAGTATTAAGCTCTTGAGCGAAACTTAATGCATTAGAGTGTTTTTATTAAAATTAGAATTCGTTTAGCTCACGTTTAATTCATTTCTAACTTGCTACATTTCTTTCGTTAAGGGCCCAAAATGTCTCCACCAAATGAAACGCAGCTTCTACCTCTCAGACAACAAAGGAATCAACTGCAATCTAATATTCAAAGTTTAAGAGCTAGAATCGATCTCGAAAATGACCCTATTATATTAGATTGTCAGTCTCAAATTATTGAGTCGTATTTTAAACAAGCATTACAAGTTCTAACCAATATTGAGAAGCTAGATCCAGCAGACGCAAATCGGGCAGAGATAGAAAATCTTTTTATCGAAACAAAGGCAATAATATTACGGCGCATTGGCGCAAGTAAAAAGGAAAAACCAGAAGAACTTAATTTCTTTAATTGATCGACTTATCATGGGGCACATCATAATCGGCTTCCATCCCTCAAATTACCTAAATTCGACGGCAAATATGGGGAATTCAAAAAATTTATTACTTCATTTACAAATATGGTACATGAAGACAACTCATTGTCCAATGTTGACAAATTCAACTATCTAATAAGTTGTCTATCAGACGAAAATTACAACGAGCGATATGACAAGAAAGTTCTTATTTTCGTAGAACATAGTTCAAGTTCATTTAACATTGCTAGCATGAAAAAGGCAGACGCTGTTACCCTACGTACAATTTTGGATACTGTTTCATCTCTACGCGGATCATTGTTGCATCTTGGGTCTGAAGATGATGTATTAAACGCAGTACTTATTCACATTATTATGTCAAAAATTGATCTTGAATCCAAACAAGCATACGATCGGGTTCAAGAATACGATAAATTGCCAGACTGGGCCGACTGTTATCAAATTCTCAGTCGACACTGTCAGTATTTGGAAGGGTATCTGCGAAACCTACAAGAGGAAAGACCCGTCAGAGACAAAATTCATAGTACTTGAAAAGTATTTGTTGCTGCCCAAAGTAGATGCATTCAATGTCAGTCAACTGAGCATAGTTTAGCATTCTGTCCAGTTTTTATTTCGCTACCTTTTATTGAGCGATTTAAGATTGTTAAAACAGCGTCACTTTGTTTGAATTGCCTCAATAAGGGTCATCCAGCCTCAAAGTGTCCTTTATTGAATATATGTCGTCATTGTGGAGGTTTACATCACACAGACATGCATAAGGATTCAAATGTCCAGGGAAATTATCAACTAGATGGACCTTCTATTCATGATCAATCGCAACAAATCATTCGTAATACACATGACGAAAGTAAAACATTTGCAACATCAATGTTGACTCGCCACGCTCGGCGGGGATTACTTCCAACAGCAATAGTTCTTATTCAAGACAAACTTGGTGGGTTTCAGCTCGCAAGAGCATTACTTGATTCGTGCTCTGAGCTTACCTTTATAACTGAAGAATTAGCCAAAAGGCTTCAGCTTCCGTTTCGTTACGATCATTATGAGATTGCTGGAATCGGTGAAATACGTACACCTATGAAATATTCCGTATCTACCAAAATTCGTTCAAGAATATCTCCAGATGAATGGAATATGGAGTTTATCGTGACTAAATCTATATCTCTACCTCAGCCTGAAAAGAGACTAGATGTGTCAAATTGGGCCATTCCCAAAGAAATTGAGTTAGCCGACCCATTCTTTTATAAGCCCAGAAAGGTAGATTTATTGCTTAGCGTAAAGGAGTTTTTGAGTAGATACTTAAGACTGGTAAAATTAGTTTAGGAATTGGTCTTCCTGATCTAGTGGAAACTGGGTAAGATTGCTGAACCTCAATCAACTCAACAATACACTTGTAATTTAACGCAACAGCAGGACCTTAACATATTATTAGAAAGGTTTTGGAAAATGGATGAAATACACGGAATTCAAAATAAAGATATTTCGTTAACCTCAGAAGAACAAGCATGTGAAACTCACTTTCAGGTGCACACACAATTCCTGGATTCAGGGCGCATACAGGTTCGGTTGCCTTTCAAAGAATCTCCTGAACAACTTGGAGACTCGTTGTCCTGTGCAAAAAGACGTTTTCTTCAACCCGAAAGACGGCTTGCATCTCAACACCAATTAAAGGAAATGTACATCGATTTTTTAGATGAATATCTTAAGTGGAATCACATGGAGGTAGCTTCGTTAGATAATTTGCAATCGGGAAATCATTACATTATTCCTCACCATTGTGTCCTTAGACCGCAGAGCTCATCAACTGAACTTCGCGTAGTATTTGACGCTTCGTCTAAATCATCATCAAATAAATCATTAAATGATATTCTCATGGTGGGTACTACTATTCAACAAGATCTAATCCTAACATTACTCTCGTTTCGTTTGTATCGTCATGCTATTACAGCTGACATAACAAAAATGTACAGACAATTTCTCGTCGCACCTGAGGATAGAAGTTTCCAACAAATCTTGTGGAGAAAGTCACCGCAAGAACCTATTCAATTATTTCAATTGAATACTGTTACCTATGGGTTGTCGTTCGCTCCATTTCTCGCAATCAGGTCCTTAAAGTTTTTATCAGAGACGTATAAGGAGTTGTTTCAAATTGGAGCTGCTGTATTAGCTGAGGATATGTACGTCGACGATCTACTTTATGGACTCAATCTGACTCAATCGAAGAACTCAATGCTAAGACGAATGATGTTACCAAAGTGCTCTCCAAGGCAGGCTTAGAATTGACAAAGTGGAATTTTAGTGGGGCACCAACAGATTATGAGTATAATCTCAATATTGACAATAGTGATGTCACCAAGGCTCTTGGCATGTCGTGGCTGCCAACTGAAGATTTTATATTATTTCGATTTGATCTTCCATTAACTGCAATACCAATAAAGCGAAGAATAGTATCGACCATGGCCAGGCTCTATGATCTGCTAGGATTATTAGCTCCAGTCGTAGTACGCTACAAAATCATGATTTAAGACTTGTGGATCGAGCGCTTGGACTGGGACGACCTGTTGCCAGAGATCTTACGGACTAGATGGCAACAACTTGAAGCTGATTTATCTAATCTTGACATGGTTCGCGTAAATCGATTTGTTAACACATCACCAAAAAATAAGTGTGAAATCCATGGATTTTCGGATGCCTCAAATAGAGCGTATGGATGTTGCATATACGCTAGGGTCTTGGACAACGGAAATATGTAACTTCATTGATCATTTCGAGATCGAGAGTTGCGCCCACTCAATCGCAAAGCATACCTCGTTTAGAGCTTTGTGCTTCCGTTTTACTCTGTTAAACATGGACTAAAATCAAACACAAATTAAATGGTCTTGTCAGCAAAACATATTTTTGGACAGATTCAACTGTCGTTCTCCATTGGATTAAAATGCACCCATCAACTCTAAAATGCTTTATTGCCAATCGCGTATCAACCATACAAACTCAATCGCAGGATATCATTTAAAGTCACGTGCCTGGAAAGGATAATCCAGCCGACATTATTTTTCCCGTATTATTATTTCATAATTTCACTTATAAATATATTGAAGATATTTACTTGCGAAACCTTCACGCGGGAGCTAAGGTTCTGATAGCGATTCTGCGCCTAACAGTATGGATTGTAAATGCTCGCGAATTGGTCCGAAAGGTTGTTAGAAGTTGCACACATTGCTATCATTACAAACCTGTCGTAATGCGACAAATCATGGGTAACCTCACAGCTGACCGTCTCCTGGCCGAACGCCCGTTTCTGATATGCGGAGTGGATCTATGTGGACCATTTCTTACGTCGTACCGCATTCGAAGCAAAGTTCCTTACAAAACATATTTGGCCATATTTGTTTGCTTTTCTTCAAAAGCTATTCATACAGAACTAATCTCTGACCTATCTGCTAATAATTTTATTCTCTGTTTGAAGCGATTCATCGGACGACGTGGAATACCCAAAAGGATTGTCGTAGCATGTTCGCAACTTGAAGTCTTCAAACGGCAATTCTGTTCAAAACTCAATGCAAAAAATCTGGAGGAATTTAGCCGAAATGCCGGCTTTGATTCAATTTCATTCCACCGCGTGCTCCCCATTTTTGGAGGCTTATGGGAAGCCGCAGTAAAGTCAATGAAGACTCTGCTCATCAAAAATTTGACCTCTTCTCATTTGACATATGAAGAGCTTCAATCGATTACAATTGAAGTGGAGGCGATATTAAATTCCCGTCCAATATCCATTCACAGCGATGATCCCAATGACGGGGAGGCTCTGACGCCAGCACACTTATTGATCGGATGTTCACTGCAAGCGATCCCTGAACCGGTAGTAAATGACTCAAAACTTTCTTATCTATCTCGTTGGCAAAGAGTGACCTATCTCAAGCAACGCTTCTGGGAAGTCTGGAACTATGTACATCAATTACAAGAACGCTCTAAGTGGTTGCATCCCGAAAACAACATAGCAAAGGATCAATTAGTTCTCATCCATGAAGACAATCTTCCACCGCAATACTAGATTACTGGTCGTGTGGTCGAAGCCATACTTGGGCAGCCGGAAGGGTCAGAGTAGCCGATGTTCGCACCAAGAAAGGAATTATTCGTCGCCCAATCTGCAAACTTGCTCCATTGCCTTTAAGAGATGACGTTTTGTAAATTGAAGGAGTCATACTTCATCCTTCAATGGGGGAGTATGTTGGAGGAGACGTCATCGTTAACTTAGATTTCTACATATTAAAATTTCTTATATTATTTGTTTAAGATTATCGGAATTTCTACCACTGTATTTACATTAACATGTTCTAAAAGCTTCTGATACATAGCTCATGAAGAGCTTCCAACTCATAAAAACGAAATATAAAAATGACTTCTTTCTGGAAATCGAAGAGGAGAAGACTTATTTTGAGCATTGGAGTTTTGTACCATCTGCAACTGGGCAGATCAAGCAACCTCATTATAAATATCATTATTATTCACTTAAATTAAATTTTCCACAATCATTCGTTTCTTAAAATCTAATATTTCATTCAGTAGTATCTCTGAGAACAAAGTTAACTCATAAAAAAAAACCTAAAACCATTCTATAATATATAAGAAAATTTACAATTTTATAAATGATCAACATATTAATTTGTAATTTCTAAAAAGAAATATAGCTCGAAACTTTACCGCATAACGATTCATATTCAAAGATTAATAAATCCAAAATCAAAAAAAAATATTCTAAACTCGGCATCATTTTATGAACATTTCTTTCAAACTTTGAACCACTGTGCAAAGGCAAAACGTCGGCAGAGGCAGAAGCAACCTGTTGGCAGAGGCAAAGCTGGACGTAGCGTAAGGCAAAACGTCGGCAGAGGCAGAGGCAACCCGTTGGCAGAGGCAAAGCTGGGCGTAGCGCGAGGTGAAACGTCGGCAGAGGCAGGGGCAACCCGTTGGCAGAGGCAAAGCTGGACGTAGCGTAAGGCAAAACGTCGGCAGAGGCAGAGGCAACCCGTTGGCAGACGCTAAGCTGGGCGTAGCGCGAAGTGAAACGTCGACAGAGGCAGAGGTAACCAGAGGCAGAAGCTGGACGCGGCAAGAGACAAAACGTTAGAAGGGGACAGACAACCTGCTGGCAGAAATTAAACGAAGACTTCGTGGGACAGGAGCGGACTTGGGTAAATTTTTTGGGGACTATATGTAGATAGTTCTAACCTTAATTGAATTTACTAAAACTAACCTTAGCATTAATTATTGGTATTGCACAAAAGAAAGTATTTTAATATGGAGCTTGACGAGGTTATGGCATTGCGAGTTGCAGATTTGCGAAATAATTTGGCCGAATTGAACCTAAGCACAGTGGGAAGAAAACGTGATCTACAGAATAGACATCTTACTCATTACGATATTCAAGACAAAGATAGCGAGGAAGAAGTAGAGGCGAATTGCCCACAAACAATTTTAGTCGATCTTGGTACACCTTAAAAGATGTTGAGGGCAGTCCTATTTTTCCGGCTCAGGTAGTCCTATCATTGATTTGTGGGTACAAGAGATAGAAGAGTGTGCTATTACAGTACAATGGGACAAGTTACAGACCTTTATAAACGCCAAACAGTTGTTAGCTGCAGCAGCTAAATCATTTATTCGGAGTCAACTTGGTATAAACAATTGGGAGATATTAAAAGCAGCACTGCGCAAAGAATTTGGTTCGAAACGATCAGCAGCTGTGATTCATAGAATATTATCGCAACGTTCTCAGAAAAGAGAGGAGACTTTACGTGAATATTTGTATGCTTTAATGGAAATTGCCAAACCAGTGAGTTTGGACGATGGGAGCTTGATAGAATACTTTGTAAAGGGCATTCCAGACTCACAAGTAAATAAAGCTATTATATTTCAAGCCAGGAATCTAGAAGAACTGAAGTTTCAAATAGAAACGTATCAGAAAGTTCGTGCTTCACACAAGTCGTTAAACAAATTTGAGGCTCAGTCAGGAGGAAAGATTAATCAGGGTAAAATAATTGATACATCTAAGAATCGGAAATGTTATGGTTGCGGTGATACATCACATATCAGACGAGACTGTCCAAAGAACGATCAAACGTGTTTCAAATGTGGTAAAGATGGACATCGAATGGCACAGTGCAAACTATAAAATCCAATTAAATACGAGAGAAATACAAACGTGGTAGAAAATGAAGATGTAGTAATACAGCCGTCAAGCGAATTTACTCCGTCAGGGTTAGAACTTAAAGACATCGTATATTCTAACGTTATATTTAAAGGACTCGTAGATACTGGCGCTGGTTTATGTCTTATGCGAAGAAATATTTATTTTATGATTGAATCGAAACCGTTATTAGGCGGAGCTAGACACTTAACAGGAATTGGCGACAGTAAAGTGTTGACTTTCGGTAGTTTTATAATACCAGTGAAAGTGGATGGTTTAGTTATGAACGTAGAATTCCATTGATGCTATCTTGATGCTTTGATGCAAACGATATTGAACACTGTCAATATAAATGTAATAGCAAATGGATCTAAGTTTGCTATGCGCAACGATATAGAAGTCTGTCGCACCCATAGTATGCCAAAGAGAGAACAAAATGAGTCAGATATTCAGTGGGCAGGAGAGATTGGAAATATCTTCATCACAAATATTGAAGACAGGGATAAGAGTCTAGACATAAATCTTTCGCATTAGAGCCATTTGATAAAAGGGGAAGTAGAGAAATTAATTCGAAACTACCAGCTAAAAAGAAATGCAAACGCACCTGTTGCCGCCGAAATTCGCTAACTGCCCAGCAGACCCGACGCAGCCACCAATGGGTTAACCCATATCACTCATTCTCTTTCATTTTTCATACTTATTCTTAAGCGCCAGCCTACGTGCTGGGAAATTAACCGTTGCATCTTGCGCTTTAAGCTTACATGTTAGGTTCTATGCTTGCTACTAAGCGGCGGACAGAACAGTTTGGTTACAACCGCGAGTAAGGGCGATTAATTTATAGAGGCTCGCTTACAAACGGCTCGATTACAACCATAGCGGCATAATAACGACTCGCATACGGCACACACACCATACACACACCCATTAGCATAAGAAATACACGTGGAAGAAATAAATGAAGTATCACGTGAAAAGTGGAGTGTTTTCTTGTGGGCCCGCTTAAACATCGAACCTTAACGCCAAACTCAACAGCACCAGTAAGCATGAAATTTATATTGAGCGACGAAGTACCTGTGTATCAGCACCCGAGACGTTTAGCCCTTTGTGATCAGGAAATCGTTGATAAACAAATTCAAGAATGGCTAGCAGAGAAAATAATTAAAACTAGTACTTCTGAGTACGCGTCTCCAGTTGTCTTAGTCTCGAAAAAGAATGGTCAGAAGCGTTTTTGCTGTGAATACAGCATCCCCGTTGAATATACGAGTCGTAAGACAAAGTTGTGCGAAGAAAGGTATCATTCTTACCAACTCGAAGTGCTTGCTATAATTGGAGCACTAACCAAATGGCGTGTTTATGTCCTAGGATGTCGATTCACCATAGTTACTGATTGTAACGCATTCGCTATGACCATGAAAAAGAAAGATGTTCCTTTGAGAGTTGCTCGTTGGGCTATGTATCTTCAGGATTTTGATTATGTTATCGTACATCGATCAGGTACTCGAATGAGGCACGTAGTTGGCAATGGAACATGAGATTATTAGACTTGCACATACCCAGGGTAATTTGCCGTCAATATATTTCCGAATTGAGAGATAAGGTTATTCGTGTGGTACATAGTTGTGTGGAGTGTATTGTTATTAACGCAAAGGCTGGCAAAAGAGAGGGATATCTAACTTCAATAGAAAAGGACAAACCACTTTGTTCTTACCATATTGATCACATCGGACCAATGGAACTTATAAAACGATATAATTACTTGTTGGTTATTATAGATAGTTTTTCTAAGTACGTTTGGTTGTATCCCACTAAGAGCACAGGCGTAGATGAAGTGATACGGTGTTTAGAAGTTCAAGCAACAAATTTTGGGAACCCAGTACGATTGATATCTGATAGAGGCGCGGCTTTTACATCGCACATTTTTAAAGAGTATTGCGAGGATCACGACATCGTGCATTTATTGATTACCACCGGAGTACCGCGAGGAAATGGGCGGGTTGAAAGGACAAGATTGTTATTCCAATGCTAGCTAAAATGAGTTTAGATAATCCAGCTTCATGGTATAAATACGTAGGGAAAGTTCAGCAAATCATCAACGATACGGCACCCAGAAGTACTAAGATAGCTCCTTTTAAAATCCTATCAGTTAAAAATATAAAACAAATTCAGGAGGAGAACAAGAAGCCTGCTCAAGGTCCATAAGTAGTCCAGTGTTATTTCTATAAGTATGTTTAAATCTTAACAATATATTGAACTCGATTGTCATCAAACAATTCAAATATTAATAAATAAATAAATATAGTAACAATCATTAAATCAACGCTACATAATATATACATATATCTTTACGAATTCTCCAACCAATCAAGAGATATCTGCTCAACGAGATTTGCTATAAACACTGAAAGAAAATGACATCAAAATTCTTAAAAAAACCAGAGGGCCGGGGCTAACTTCGACCGCGTCAAAGTTTGTATACCCTTGCAACTTTTTTGGTAACTCTTTCCTTTTCAAAGTGGAAAAACTTTTTATCTAAAAAGGCTAATGTTTGCGAAAGAACGGCCTACAATCTTAGCATAGGAAATAACGAAGATATTGATCAAAGTCACTGTTTTCCACCGATCGTTCCTATGGTAGCTATATGATATAGTAACCCGATCTTTATCAAATTCAGCACAGTCATTAACAGATATATTAAACTAACAAATGTTTAATTTGAAAGCAATCGCGTCAAAAGTAACGAAGTTATTGACAAAAGTCACTGTTTTCGAAAGATCGTTCCTATGGGAGCTATATGATATAGTCACCCGATCTTGATCAAATTTAGCACAGTCGTTTAATTTGAAAGCAATCGCGTCAAAAGTAACGAAGTTATTGACAAAAGTCACTGTTTTCGAAAGATCGTTCCTATGGGAGCTATATGATATAGTCACCCGATCTTGATCAAATTTAGCACAGTCGTTTATATGTGTAATTAACTGAACAATATTAAATTTCATGATCATAGATTAGAAAATAACGAAGTTATTAAGAAAAGTCTGTTCGTGACTTTGCCATTTGTATGGGAGCTATATGATATAGTGATCCGATCCGGCTGAATCCGAGATATACAACGCCTGCAGTATATACAAGCGTACATGCAAAATTTCAGCTCTATAGCTCTTACGGTCTACGAGGAGTTTGCGTTGATCCGGACGGACGGACATACGGACAGACGGACGGACGGACGGACGGACGGACGGACGGACGGACATGGCTATATGAACTCGTCTCGTCATGCTGATCAAGAATATATATACTTTATATGGTCGGAGATGCTTCCTTCTATGCGTTGCACACTTCTGACCAAAATTTATATACCCTTTTTGCAAGGGTATAACAAGTGGATAAGAGAAGTGGCATGAATGAAAAATCAAATCAAAACGGATATGAAAATGTAATTAATCATTTTTAACCTCTTGTCAACCTTGCTTCAGATTTATAACACTTTCTTTGCGAATTGAATAGAGAACTGAACCACAAAAAATAAAAAGGACTATCTAGAAGATCAAAAAACGAGAATGCACAATTTAGTTACACATTTATATTTTGAATTATGGAAAAGTTGCTTTGAAACATTTTCAGCCCTGTTTTGAATGAGGACTATTGAAAAGTCTTCTTCCACGTGAAATTCATACAATTATTACAGCCAATTCCGCGATATGTTAATATAGAAAATTTTTTCTTCACATCTATGCAATTTTGATTGGCAATGGAAACGACTGTTTTAATCAATTTACGATATTAATCTTGAAAGTTCAAAAAAAAAAAAACGACGCAGAGTTTAGTTAATATGTTGTTTCTATCAAAATTGCTCAATAGAAATATGATTTATCACCTTTGTAATTATCCAACTGGGCCAACCGTCGGGCAGCAATTAATGCCTTACGTACTTCGTCCTTCATCTCGGTCTGACTTCCCTGGTGATCATGTAGTGCCCAGTTTCTGCCGTTAGTTTTATTTTTAAATTTTAAGGCGTTAGTTTGTATTTCAGTAAGTGGTGGGTAATTGTGTCGATAAAAATAATCAGCTGAGCTTAGAAGTTCGATAGTTTTACTAGTGCAACCCTAGCGAAGTGGCATCCTGCGCGATCGCATGCATTGGTCACACTCTTTTCTGACGAACTTCCGCCCTGGCTAGACGCATAAACCACGCTGCTCCTCCAGAAAAAACAATATAAAATTTAAATCTGAAATTTTCTTGGCCATCAAGCCAAATTATTAATTAAATACTAATCTGGAGCATCTAGGACAGCAATTAATATAAAGTTTTGTGAATCTTATTATCGTAAGTTAAATTTTTGTGGATATTTGAATCTTTGGAAGTTTCTAATAAGTTCTTTTGGAAACTTAGCCCTAATCAAATTAAATGCTGAAAGCCTAAGCAAGGAATTTTATATTTGAATTCCGAGAATTTGCCAGGGATAATTTTTGAGACACCGTGGGCTCAAAAGCTGCACACCGTGAAGGGCACAGAGACATTTCGACAAACAAGACCAGCTTGGAATAGCCGCCCGAATCGGATACGGGCAGAGAAAGTTTCTTCGTTGCGGATTGAGAGTCCCTTAGACCGAATTGTTGCATAGGAATGCCAGTCGCTTGATTTAACCTAATATTTTATTCCTAAGCATCACCCAGCGGACGACGAAGGCCTTCGACGGACCGGACGGATGGGTAAGTCGTAAGTTCTTGACCTAAATCATGATCGTTCTGGTATTTCCCTGTCTGTATGCAAAAAGAAAGCGAGTTCAGTGTCAAATGATCAGCAAATAAGAAAAAACTCTCTCCAGTACCGTAAAGCTAAAACAAAATATTAAAGAAAAAAAGAAAATTGCCAATCAGTGTTGAGAAATTAAATCGATATTAAGAATCGCCTTTGACTGTGTGAGCGAGCCTACAGTTATTTATAATTAATCTCGTAATTTAAGTGGAGACTTCCAAATTCCAATTGACATTTTCATTTTTGAATATCTATAAGCTTATATATATCCACCTTACAATTAAGATTCAACAAAACGAGACATATTATCCCTAATTTGGCTTTTGGATGCCTGAAATGATCCAATTATTTAATTTGATTACCGTATATTATAAGAATCATCATTTTAGTTTAGTCAACTCTGATTATGTTTCCGACTTATTGAAGTATTTTGGTATTCCGTAACCCTCGTGAATAAATATCATTTGTAATGTTTGAGTAAAAGTTATGTGATCTTCCTTGTAGCGAAATGTGAGCGGTGAGCTGAATTATATTGGGATTTTCCAGAATCTTGCGAAAGGAAAATCATTGGTTGGGAGGGTTTAGACGCGAAGCTATAATAACATCCTCATAGCTTCCCTATTCGTGCGATACTAATATACCCTTTTTCTCTATCCTTCTAGTTCATCTCTTTTGGTTAAATAATTGTGTAATATTCGTGCTCTAGGGACTTTGTTTTATTTTATGTACTACGGGTGTATTGAGTAATGCTGGTCCAAAGAACCCCCCCAAAGACTGTTTGCTAGCCGACAGCCAGAAGTCCCACCCGGACCAAACTTCTCGATACATGAAGCCCGTAGATGTGTTGGTTTTGGCCTAATTTGTGGTACTCTTGCCCATCATAATATCTGATGACTAGGGACTGCGAGAGAGACTACCAATATAGGCTGAACCTGACCTCTTCTTGGATCAAAGAAGATTCTTTGACTAAGAGGGGATGTACATGATCTGGATTCATTCCGGGTTGTGTACATTACATAATTTTGGCGCCCAACGTGGGGCCTTGTTAGACTTGTATACAGTTTCTCGGTTCAACCGTGTTTCTTTATAGGATTCAGGCTGAACTGAAGGGTTCAAGAATTTCAGGTTCCTTTTTCCTTCTTCTACTTCTTATTCTATCTCTTAATAAAATCCCCAGCCTTTTAATCTATCCTTTGCTATCAAATATTTCTTTTCCTTTCGCTTTCTTTTTGTATTCACGGATAGTTGTTTGAGTGACATATTCATTAGGAACGCAGATATTTGGAGAATCCGAGTTCTGACCAGTGATAAGGCGCTTAAGCATTAATCGGTGAATATACTTAGAAACATATACAAACTCTACAAAATAGTAACAGACATATATTATAGGCTGTGTTTTTCTTGGAATTCGTCAATTTTGATTGTTTCGATTTTACGACCAGAAAGCACAATAGGCTTGTGATGTCGGCGTTAGCATTGTAGTTTATTGATTCCATTCATTTCTTGTAATTACAATAGAACAAATGCTTCAGCGGATTTCAATGAATTGACTGCTTGTTCATCTGGAACTGCAGAGATTTGGCTAGGCCCGAATTCTGACCGATGATACAAAGTGAGTTCAGTTTATGATATTGGTTGAAATTAGTCTTTTCGTTTTGGATTTGATATAGATGAAGATTTGATGCGTCTCCTAAAGGTCCTACAGTATCAGAGTTTCTATACAGAATTAACTGTAGACAACTTTCAGAGTGATTTTACACCGGTATGCAGAAATTTACACCTACTGTTAACCGGAAGAGCTAAGGAATGGTATTGGCGCTATCGAAAAGAACATAACGAAGTTATTTGGGAAGAGTTTTGTATGGATTTAAAACAAGAATACGACGATTTTAAGGATGATGATTTGATTCTTGAAGAAATACGTAACCGAAAACAAAAGAATGGTGAAGCATTCGATGTTTACTATGAAGACGTAATGACTTTGATATCGAGATTGGTAATACCTTTGGAGGAAAAACGACTCGTACATCAGCTACAAAGAAACCTGTCTTCAGAAGTACGAGAAGCTTTATTATACGTTCCAATTGAATCGGTATCTAAACTTCGCCAGTTGGTGCACCGCCGAGAGCAATTTCTCCGTGAAGAATCAGGAAAACGCATTAGGAAGCATACAAATGTTAGGAAGAATATCGCTTTACTCGAAGAAACAGACGAAAATCCAGAGGAAGAAGATATTCCACCGGAGTTAAATGCAATTCAAGTCAAGGAAAAGAAATATATTTGTTGGAATTGTGACATCGAAGGACACAGATGGGACATGTGCTTAGAAGAGCGCCGCATTTTCTGCTACGGATGTGGAAAGAAAAATGTCTACAAACCACAATGTGATGTATGCCTATCCCGTTCGAAAAACTCCAATCAGGGCCCATCATTCCGTCGCAGCCGAGTGGACCCTCAGTAGATGTCAAGAATAACACAGCGACAAACAACATAACACCAGATTTGACAAATAAAAATCAGCCGTATCCCAGACTACCATACCATCAACGGCTGCAAAACTATTTAGCGATTCGAGATAAAATATTTGCACAGGAGGTTGCAACTTGCCAGTTTATTAGAAGTCGCTCAAGCGAACGTCTGCGTCGCTTTTGGAATAAAGTAAAAGATGTCCAAAAACGAATAATAGCGTCTATTATTAACGAAGCCGCAGATGGCCGTTTCTACGCTCCAGTAAAGTTTCTCGAATTTTCTGAGCTTGGTCTATTGGATACTGGAGCCAATATCAGTTGTATCGGATCAGATTTAGCAATTTTTATCAGCAAAAGACTGGACGAAATATCCCGGATTTTCAACTATTGTTTCAAGTGTGGAGTTCTCCTATGCGTCTGGTTGTAAAACCCGGAAAGCTGCGATTATGTTTGGATGCAAGAAAAATAAATGAAGTCACCAAAAAGGACGCATATCCGCTGCAAAGCATAGATGGAATTTTCGCGCGACTGCCCAAGGCAAACGTTATAACAAAAATTGATTTAAAAGATGCCTACTGGCAAATTGCTCTTTCGGAAAAATCCAAACCCATAACAGCTTTCACAATACCCGGCCGCCCTTGTACCAGTTCACTGTAATACCATTCGGATTATACAACGCTTCGCAAACCATGGCACGATTAATAGACGATCTAATTCCAGCAGATCTGAAATACTTTGTGTTCGGATACCTAGACGATCTCTGTGTGGTGTCAGAAGACTTTGATACTCATTTAGAAATTCTGATTCGTATGTCTCAGCAATTTAGAAAGGCAAATCTAACTTTAAATATAGAAAAAACAAAGTTTTGTGTTGCAGAAGTGCCATATCTGGGCTATATTATAGGAAGAGGAGGAATTTCAACAGACCCTGCCAAAATAGAAGCAATAAAGACTTGGCCAATTCCGAAAACGATAAAGCAAACCAGAGGTTTCTTGGGTGTTGTTGGTTGGTATCGTAGATTCATTGATAATTTTTCTGATATTACATTTCCGATAACCCAATTGCTAACTAAGAAAAAGAAATTTTTATGGACACAGGAAGCTCAAATTGCATTTGAAAAACTTAAGGAAAAGCTTACCTCTGCACCGATCTTGATCAATCCAGACTTCAATAAGAAATTCTTCGTGCATTGTGATGCTAGCAACTATGGCATCGGAGCAATGTTGGTACAATTGGACGAAGAAGGAGCTGAGAAGCCTATAGCATTTATGTCGAAGAAGTTAACAACAGCTCAACGAAACTATAGCGTAACAGAACGCGAGTGCTTGGCTGCTCTGGAAGCAATTGAAAAATTCCGCTGCTATCTGGAACTACAAGAATTCGAAGTCATAACCGACCACGCCAGTTTAGTTTGGTTGATGCGACAATCAGATTTGAAAGGAAGACTCGCGAGATGGGCCATGAAGCTGCAAGGTTATAAGTTTGAAGTAAGTCACCGACGAGGTCAAGATAATGTAGTACCCGATGCCTTGTCCAGAATGTTTTCAGAGGATTTGTGTGCTTTGAAAGAACTTCGCCCCTTAGTCGATTTGAACTCTCCTAGTTTCAATGATGAAGAGTATCAAAAACTAAGACAGAAATTGAAAAAGAACAGGAAAGATACCCGGATTTGAAAATAATAGATCAATTTGTTTATATACGCACGGAGCATGATGATGGAACAGAGTCCAGTCAAGTCAATATTTGGAAATTATGGATTCCACAAAGTTTGGCAAAAGAAGTTATAAAACGATCTCATGAAGACACAATATCTGCACATGGCGGAATGGCAAAAACTTTGGAGCTCATACGTCGGACATTCTTTTGGCCTGGCATGGTGGTACAGGTGCGTGATTATATACGAAACTGTGAGACGTGCAAGTCAACGAAAGCACCTAACCAAATCTTAAAGCCACCAATGGGTAAGCCCGCAGTATCAGAGAGACCTTTTCAGCGATTATATATTGATATTTTGGGACCATATCCGAGAAGTAAACGTGGTCATATCGGACTCCTGATAGTGGTTGATCACTTATCGAAGTATCATTGGCTTCAACCCCTTAAAGTATTTAAGAGCAATGTGATTCAAGAGTACCTACAGGATAATATATTCAGGATCTACACATACCTGCTTGTGCACTAAGGAATTCGTATCATCAGAGTATAGGATGCTCTCCTTTCCATGCTTTGTTTGGCTTCGACATGGCCACACATGGTTCCCAATATACTCTTCTCGAAAAGATTAACATGCTGAATGAATCGAATAACGTGTTGCGAAAGGACGATCAGTTAGCATTACGGCGTAATTTACTCAAGAAGAATATAGCACAGGCAGCGGAGCAGAATGCAAAGGTATATAATCTGAGAACCAAGGAGGTTAATTTCAAAGTAGGACAAGAAGTCTTTAGACGTAATTTTGGACAGAGTAACTTCCAAAAATGCGTTAGTGCTAAGTTAAACTTGTTGTGGTTAAAGTCTCGAGTTCGAGAGAGATTAGGAATCTGTAATTATGTGTTAGAGGATTTAAATGGTAAACTGATAGGGACCTATCATGCTAAGGATATTAGGCAGTAACTGTCGTTTTTCAGGTTAATACTCCGAAGCAAGCTCTAGTATTATCCTGTGGTTGTAGTGCCAGTTTCTGCCGTTAGTTTTATTTTTAAATTTTAAGGCGTTAGTTTGTATTTCAGTAAGTGGTGGGTAATTGTGTCGATAAAAATAATCAGCTGAGCTTAGAAGTTCGATAGTTTTACTAGTGCAACCCTAGCGAAGTGGCATCCTGCGCGATCGCATGCATTGGTCACACTCTTTTCTGACGAACTTCCGCCCTGGCTAGACGCATAAACCACGCTGCTCCTCCAGAAAAAAAATATAAAATTTAAATCTGAAATTTTCTTGGCCATCAAGCCAAATTATTAATTAAATACTAATCTGGAGCATCTAGGACAGCAATTAATATAAAGTTTTGTGAATCTTATTATCGTAAGTTAAATTTTTGTGGATATTTGAATCTTTGGAAGTTTCTAATAAGTTCTTTTGGAAACTTAGCCCTAATCAAATTAAATGCTGAAAGCCTAAGCAAGGAATTTTATATTTGAATTCCGAGAATTTGCCAGGGATAATTTTTGAGACACCGTGGGCTCAAAAGCTGCACACCGTGAAGGGCACAGAGACATTTCGACAAACACGACCAGCTTGGAATAGCCGCCCGAATCGGATACGGGCAGAGAAAGTTTCTTCGTTGCGGATTGAGAGTCACTTAGACCGAATTGTTGCATAGGAATGCCAGTCGCTTGATTTAACCTAATATTTTATTCCTAAGCATCACCCAGCGGACGACGAAGGCCTTCGACGGACCTGACGGATGGGTAAGTCGTAAGTTCTTGACCTAAATCATGATCGTTCTGGTATTTCCCTGTCTGTATGCAAAAAGAAAGCGAGTTCAGTGTCAAATGATCAGCAAATAAGAAAAAACTCTCTCCAGTACCGTAAAGCTAAAACAAAATATTAAAGAAAAAAGAAAATTGCCAATCAGTGTTGAGATATTAAATCGATATTAAGAATCGCCTTTGACTGTGTGAGCGAGCCTACAGTTATTTATAATTAATCTCGTAATTTAAGTGGAGACTTCCAAATTCCAATTGACATTTTCATTTTTGAATATCTATAAGCTTATATATATCCACCTTACAATTAAGATTCAACAAAACGAGACATATTATCCCTAATTTGGCTTTTGGATGCCTGAAATGATCCAATTATTTAATTTGATTACCGTATATTATAAGAATCATCATTTTAGTTTAGTCAACATGTTTCCGACTTATTGAAGTATTTTGGTATTCCGTAACCCTCGTGAATAAATATCATTTGTAATGTTTGAGTAAAAGTTATGTGATCTTCCTTGTAGCGAAATGTGAGCGGTGAGCTGAATTATATTGGGATTTTCCAGAATCTTGCGAAAGGAAAATCATTGGTTGGGAGGGTTTAGACGCGAAGCTATAATAACATCCTCATAGCTTCCCTATTCGTGCGATACTAATATACCCTTTTTCTCTATCCTTCTAGTTCATCTCTTTTGGTTAAATAATTGTGTAATATTCGTGCTCTAGGGACTTTGTTTTATTTTATGTACTACGGGTGTATTGAGTAATGCTGGTCCAAAGAACTCCCCCAAAGACTGTTTGCTAGCCGACAGCCAGAAGTCCCACCCGGACCAAACTTCTCGATACATGAAGCCCGTAGATGTGTTGGTTTTGGCCTAATTTGTGGTACTCTTGCCCATCATAACATCTGATGACTAGGGACTGCGAGAGAGACTACCAATATAGGCTGAACCTGACCTCTTCTTGGATCAAAGAAGATTCTTTGACTAAGAGGGGATGTACATGATCTGGATTCATTCCGGGTTGTGTACATTACATAATTTTGGCGCCCAACGTGGGGCCTTGTTAGACTTGTATACAGTTTCTCGGTTCAACCGTGTTTCTTTATAGGATTCAGGCTGAACTGAAGGGTTCAAGAATTTCAGGTTCCTTTTTCCTTCTTCTACTTCTTATTCTATCTCTTAATAAAATCCCCAGCCTTTTAATCTATCCTTTGCTATCAAATATTTCTTTTCCTTTCGCTTTCTTTTTGTATTCACGGATAGTTGTTTGAGTGACTTATTCATTAGGAACGCAGATATTTGGAGAATCCGAGTTCTGACCAGTGATAAGGCGCTTAAGCATGAATCGGTGAATATACTTAGAAACATATACAAACTCTACAAAATAGTAACAGACGTATATTATAGGCTGTGTTTTTCTTGGAATTCGTCAATTTTGATTGTTTCGATTTTACGACCAGAAAGCACAATAGGCTTGTGATGTCGGCGTTAGCATTGTAGTTTATTGATTCCATTCATTTCTTGTAATTACAATAGAACAAATGCTTCAGCGGATGTCAATGAATTGACTGCTTGTTCATCTGGAACTGCAGAGATTTGGCTAGGCCCGAATTCTGACCGATGATACAAAGTGAGTTCAGTTTATGATATTGGTTGAAATTAGTCTTTTCGTTTTGGATTTGATATAGATGATTAGGTCTAGGACGACAAGATTTCTCTATACCTTCACATATAAATTTCTGAGATTGAACTATCCATTAGTTCAATTCTCCCTCTATATTAGTACCGCACCTATAATTTTGCTCACCCTCACTTTCAAAACATGGAAGATAATCGTTATATGATAAAATATATTAAAACAAATTAAATAAAGTATCTAAAGTAATTTTTGTGGAAAGTAAAGTAATTTTTTGTCAAAATGCCAGTAATTCGGAGTAATGAAGAATTGAGTGTGCTACCAGAAGCAGAATGTACAATTTGCTTGAAAGCCTTATTAGAAACAGAAGAGATTAGGATTACTAAATGTAATCATGTTTTTCATCAGGAGTGTATAGAAAATTATATACAAGAACATCAGGAATGTAATTTTTGTAAGAAACTATGCCACCAGAAAAATTTAGTCCAATTTATAATGTCAGATCAAGCCGAGAGTCCCATAATTAATAAAAACAGGAAGACCCATAATACTAGAGCTCAATCACAATCAAGCAATGTAGCATCTCCGGCTAGTCAGTTAAAATCAGGAGGTAGAGGTAGAAAACCCAAATCTTCTACGGCACGTAAACCGGAGAACTCGAATCAACAGCGTTCAGCTCGGTCACAGCAACAATCAATTTCAATCGAGCAGCTGAGATAAATGTTAATTCAATTTTTGAGAGAATGGAATATTTAATTGATCAGAGATTGGAAAATTTGAATTTAAATAATTCAGTTGGACGATCTAGCAACCACGATGAGCCTCGCGTTCCAACCCCAAGATCAGATTCAATATCACACCATTATATTAATCCTGGAAAAGCCGCCCAATTAGTACAAAGTTGGGGTATTAAATTTGATGCGTCTCCTAAAGGTCCTACAGTATCAGAGTTTCTATACAGAATTAACTGTAGACAACTTTCAGAGTGATTTTACACCGGTATGCAGAAATTTACACCTACTGTTAACCGGAAGAGCTAAGGAATGGTATTGGCGCTATCGAAAAGAACATAACGAAGTTATTTGGGAAGAGTTTTGTATGGATTTAAAACAAGAATACGACGATTTTAAGGATGATGATTTGATTCTTGAAGAAATACGTAACCGAAAACAAAGGAATGGTGAAGCATTCGATGTTTACTATGAAGACGTAATGACTTTGATATCGAGATTGGTAATACCTTTGGAGGAAAAACGACTCGTACATCAGCTACAAAGAAACCTGACTTCAGAAGTACGAGAAGCTTTATTATACGTTCCAATTGAATCGGTATCTAAACTTCGCCAGTTGGTGCACCGCCGAGAGCAATTTCTCCGTGAAGAATCAGGAAAACGCATTACGAAGCATACAAATGTTAGGAAGAATATCGCTTTACTCGAAGAAACAGACGAAAATCCAGAGGAAGAAGATATTCCACCGGAGTTAAATGCAATTCAAGTCAAGGAAAAGAAATATATTTGTTGGAATTGTGACATCGAAGGACACAGATGGGACATGTGCTTAGAAGAGCGCCGCATTTTCTGCTACGGATGTGGAAAGAAAAATGTCTACAAACCACAATGTGATGTATGCCTATCCCGTTCGAAAAACTCCAATCAGGGCCCATCATTCCGTCGCAGCCGAGTGGACCCTCAGTAGATGTCAAGAATAACACAGCGACAAACAACATAACACCAGATTTGACAAATAAAAATCAGCCGTATCCCAGACTACCATACCATCAACGGCTGCAAAACTATTTAGCGATTCGAGATAAAATATTTGCACAGGAGGTTGCAACTTGCCAGTTTATTAGAAGTCGCTCAAGCGAACGTCTGCGTCGCTTTTGGAATAAAGTAAAAGATGTCCAAAAACGAATAATAGCGTCTATTATTAACGAAGCCGCAGATGGCCGTTTCTACGCTCCAGTAAAGTTTCTCGAATTTTCTGAGCTTGGTCTATTGGATACTGGAGCCAATATCAGTTGTATCGGATCAGATTTAGCAATTTTTATCAGCAAAAGACTGGACGAAATATCCCGGATTTTCAACTATTGTTTCAAGTGTGGAGTTCTCCTATGCGTCTGGTTGTAAAACCCGGAAAGCTGCGATTATGTTTGGATGCAAGAAAAATAAATGAAGTCACCAAAAAGGACGCATATCCGCTGCAAAGCATAGATGGAATTTTCGCGCGACTGCCCAAGGCAAACGTTATAACAAAAATTGATTTAAAAGATGCCTACTGGCAAATTGCTCTTTCGGAAAAATCCAAACCCATAACAGCTTTCACAATACCCGGCCGCCCCTTGTACCAGTTCACTGTAATGCCATTCGGATTATGCAACGCTTCGCAAACCATGGCACGATTAATAGACGATCTAATTCCAGCAGATCTGAAATACTGTGTGTTCGGATACCTAGACGATCTCTGTGTGGTGTCAGAAGACTTTGATACTCATTTAGAAATTCTGATTCGTATGTCTCAGCAATTTAGAAAGGCAAATCTAACTTTAAATATAGAAAAAACAAAGTTTTGTGTTGCAGAAGTGCCATATCTGGGCTATATTATAGGAAGAGGAGGAATTTCAACAGACCCTGCCAAAATAGAAGCAATAAAGACTTGGCCAATTCCGAAAACGATAAAGCAAACCAGAGGTTTCTTGGGTGTTGTTGGTTGGTATCGTAGATTCATTGATAATTTTTCTGATATTACATTTCCGATAACCCAATTGCTAACTAAGAAAAAGAAATTTTTATGGACACAGGAAGCTCAAATTGCATTTGAAAAACTTAAGGAAAAGCTTACCTCTGCACCGATCTTGATCAATCCAGACTTCAATAAGAAATTCTTCGTGCATTGTGATGCTAGCAACTATGGCATCGGAGCAATGTTGGTACAATTGGACGAAGAAGGAGCTGAGAAGCCTATAGCATTTATGTCGAAGAAGTTAACAACAGCTCAACGAAACTATAGCGTAACAGAACGCGAGTGCTTGGCTGCTTTGGAAGCAATTGAAAAATTCCGCTGCTATCTGGAACTACAAGAATTCGAAGTCATAACCGACCACGCCAGTTTAGTTTGGTTGATGCGACAATCAGATTTGAAAGGAAGACTCGCGAGATGGGCCATGAAGCTGCAAGGTTATAAGTTTGAAGTAAGTCACCGACGAGGTCAAGATAATGTAGTACCCGATGCCTTGTCCAGAATGTTTTCAGAGGATTTGTGTGCTTTGAAAGAACTTCGCCCCTTAGTCGATTTGAACTCTCCTAGTTTCAATGATGAAGAGTATCAAAAACTAAGACAGAAAATTGAAAAAGAACAGGAAAGATACCCGGATTTGAAAATAATAGATCAATTTGTTTATATACGCACGGAGCATGATGATGGAACAGAGTCCAGTCAAGTCAATATTTGGAAATTATGGATTCCACAAAGTTTGGCAAAAGAAGTTATAAAACGATCTCATAAAGACACAATATCTGCACATGGCGGAATGGCAAAAACTTTGGAGCTCATACGTCGGACATTCTTTTGGCCTGGCATGGTGGTACAGGTGCGTGATTATATACGAAACTGTGAGACGTGCAAGTCAACGAAAGCACCTAACCAAATCTTAAAGCCACCAATGGGTAAGCCCGCAGTATCAGAGAGACCTTTTCAGCGATTATATATTGATATTTTGGGACCATATCCGAGAAGTAAACGTGGTCATATCGGACTCCTGATAGTGGTTGATCACTTATCGAAGTATCATTGGCTTCAACCCCCTAAAGTATTTAAGAGCAATGTGATTCAAGAGTACCTACAGGAAAATATATTCAGGATCTACACATACCTGCTTGTGCACTAAGGAATTCGTATCATCAGAGTATAGGATGCTCTCCTTTCCATGCTTTGTTTGGCTTCGACATGGCCACACATGGTTCCCAATATACTCTTCTCGAAAAGATTAACATGCTGAATGAATCGAATAACGTGTTGCGAAAGGACGATCAGTTAGCATTACGGCGTAATTTACTCAAGAAGAATATAGCACAGGCAGCGGAGCAGAATGCAAAGGTATATAATCTGAGAACCAAGGAGGTTAATTTCAAAGTAGGACAAGAAGTCTTTAGACGTAATTTTGGACAGAGTAACTTCCAAAAATGCGTTAGTGCTAAGTTAAACTTGTTGTGGTTAAAGTCTCGAGTTCGAGAGAGATTAGGAATCTGTAATTATGTGTTAGAGGATTTAAATGGTAAACTGATAGGGACCTATCATGCTAAGGATATTAGGCAGTAACTGTCGTTTTTCAGGTTAATACTCCGAAGCAAGCTCTAGTATTATCCTGTGGTTGTAGTGCCCAGTTTCTGCCGTTAGTTTTATTTTTAAATTTTAAGGCGTTAGTTTGTATTTCAGTAAGTGGTGGGTAATTGTGTCGATAAAAATAATCAGCTGAGCTTAGAAGTTCGATAGTTTTACTAGTGCAACCCTAGCGAAGTGGCATCCTGCGCGATCGCATGCATTGGTCACACTCTTTTCTGACGAACTTCCGCCCTGGCTAGACGCATAAACCACGCTGCTCCTCCAGAAAAAAAAATAGAAAATTTAAATCTGAAAATTTCTAGGCCATCAAGCTAAATTATTAATTAAATACTAATCTGGAGCATCTAGGACAGCAATTAATATAAAGTTTTGTGAATCTTATTATCGTTAGTTAAATTTTTGTGGATATTTGAATCTTTGGAAGTTTCTAATAAATGCTGAAAGCCTAAGCAAGGAATTTTATATTTGAATTCCGAGAATTTGCCAGGGATAATTTTTGAGACACCGTGGGCTCAAAAGCTGCACACCGTGAAGGGCACAGAGACATTTCGACAAACACGACCAGCTTGGAATAGCCGCCCGAATCGGATACGGGCAGAGAAAGTTTCTTCGTTGCGGATTGAGAGTCACTTAGACCGAATTGTTGCATAGGAATGCCAGTCGCTTGATTTAACCTAATATTTTATTCCTAAGCATCACCCAGCGGACGACGAAGGCCTTCGACGGACCGGACGGATGGGTAAGTCGTAAGTTCTTGACCTAAATCATGATCGTTCTGGTATTTCCCTGTCTGTATGCAAAAAGAAAGCGAGTTCAGTGTCAAATGATCAGCAAATAAGAAAAAACTCTCTCCAGTACCGTAAAGCTAAAACAAAATATTAAAGGAAAAAGAAAATTGCCAATCAGTGTTGAGAAATTAAATCGATATTAAGAATCGCCTTTGACTGTGTGAGCGAGCCTACAGTTATTTATAATTAATCTCGTAATTTAAGTGGAGACTTCCAAATTCCAATTGACATTTTCATTTTTGAATATCTATAAGCTTATATATATCCACCTTACAATTAAGATTCAACAAAACGAGACATATTATCCCTAATTTGGCTTTTGGATGCCTGAAATGATCCAATTATTTAATTTGATTACCGTATATTATAAGAATCATCATTTTAGTTTAGTCAACTCTGATTATGTTTCCGACTTATTGAAGTATTTTGGTATTCCGTAACCCTCGTGAATAAATATCATTTGTAATGTTTGAGTAAAAGTTATGTGATCTTCCTTGTAGCGAAATGTGAGCGGTGAGCTGAATTATATTGGGATTTTCCAGAATCTTGCGAAAGGAAAATCATTGGTTGGGAGGGTTTAGACGCGAAGCTATAATAACATCCTCATAGCTTCCCTATTCGTGCGATACTAATATACCCTTTTTCTCTATCCTTCTAGTTCATCTCTTTTGGTTAAATAATTGTGTAATATTCGTGCTCTAGGGACTTTGTTTTATTTTATGTACTACGGGTGTATTGAGTAATGCTGGTCCAAAGAACCCCCCCAAAGACTGTTTGCTAGCCGACAGCCAGAAGTCCCACCCGGACCAAACTTCTCGATACATGAAGCCCGTAGAGGTGTTGGCTTTGGCCTAATTTGTGGTTTCTTGCCCATCATAACATCTGATGCTTAGGGACTGCGAGAGAGACTACCAATATAGGCTGAACCTGACCTCTTCTTGGATCAAAGAAGATTCTTTGACTAAGAGGGGATGTACATGATCTGGATTCATTCCGGGTTGTGTACATTACAATCATTGGGACGACAGTGCGCATCAGGATGGCATAAATCCGCGAAGTGGAACATAAGCCATTTTTTCTAATGTCTAATGTAGCCCTGGGCATTAGCCTACTTGAGGCGAAGCCCTTTGCCGTAATTCTGATGGTGCCCAAGGGCACTTTTTCTTTTAATTAAACTTTATATAAAATGATTCAATAGTTTCTTGGCAGATCATTTGCTTCTTATTCATCTTTAATATGTTTAAATTCAATTATACTACAGCGAAGAAATTCATTATGGATATATACATATATAAGTGATGACAAGATGTTTCTATTCACTAATTTTAAAAAATTACAAATTAAAAAAGTAAAATGTTCCAATAAATAAATAAACATTTTTGGGGAAAAAACCATGGAATAAAAATTTGTTTGGTATTATCTTTAGGAGCATATAAAACACACCCTTTAAATGTTCATTTATTTATTTAAATCTCAACAATTTCTAAGAATTTTTGAAAAAATTTTTGATCATATTATTAAACTTAAACTTAAAGTAATGAACATTTTAAATAAATTTGTCCTTTTCTAACTCTAGAGTATTAAGCATTTAAAGTTCTCCATTTATTTCGTAGTAAACAAGAAGATTTGAAATAAATATTGACGGATTTTACGTTGGCTAATATGAAAACTTATTAGAGTTAATACATTGAGAGCTTGAGAAAAGAGAGATCTTGCTTCCACAAGATCTTTGAGACTAGGGCCACGGTACGGATCACTTCTTTTAGGTGAATATTTTCGTTACTTTTTACGTTTTTCGTTTCGTTTTATTTTTTGTGTGTTGACTGATGTGTTACGGCTGTCAGTAAATAATTAAAATAATTTTGCAACTAGATTTAGATTTTATGTCTTTTGTCGACGCTAAATGAAAATGTATCTCCTCGTATATGTAAGTTTGTTTGTATCCGCATATATATATATTTATATCTGCAGCTAAGGGAATCTAAGCACAGTCATCATTCAGGTGAAAAATCGTCTGGGGATGTCATAAATTGGGGGAAATTTTCAACATTTATTATGTCTTTGGGAATTTTTAAAAAAATTAAAACCAAATTGATTATATATACTTCGGTACTATTGTTTATTTAAAAAAATAGCACAGTATAGCAAAGAGGCGTATCAAGAAGGAAATGTAAAGACTTTTAAATTCAAAATTTGAGGTTCAGTTAAGGAGTCAAACACTATCAATCAAAAAATATCAAAGAAGCTAACATCGGCTATGCCGATGTTTATATACCCTTGAAGTCCTTGGTAATAATAATTTACATGTTCAAAATTTGTTTTCTGCAACTCAATTCATCAATATACAAACAAAACAATTTTACTCTCTTCATATTTTACAATTATTTTACAAACACATATGTAAACTTCATAGCATACTCCGATTTTTATGAAAATGTTTCTTCTAGTTCTTCGTGAGCTATATGATATAGTGGTCCGATCCTGATGGTTTTCATGCTTTATTTTTCCCGGGTAATAAAAAACACCGAAAAAAAATTCAGCCCGATAGCTCTTAAGACGGCTGAGTAAAACGCATTCGCACAGACGGACGGACAGACGGACATAGCTATATCAACTCGCTTCTCAAGCTGATCAAGAATATATATACTTTATGGGGTCGGAAACGTCTCCTTCTGTGCGTTACAAACATCTGACCAATTTTATAATAACCTCTGCAAGTGTATAAATATATGTATGCACATATATCCCAAAAGCTACTGAACTTAAGTTGCTGCCAGGTGGTCTACTCCTTGCCACTATGACGCCATCAAACACATGCCACAAAATGATTGTGATAAATCGCCGCATAAGAGTCTCATCTGGGGAACAATCGAATAAATAATATATACATGTATCTTTACGAATTTTCCAACCATTCAAGAGATATCTGCTCACCGAAATTTGCTATAAACACAGAAAAGAAAATGAAATCAGAATTCTTAAAAAAACAAGTGGATAAGAGAAGTGGCATGAATGAAAAATCAATTCAAAACGGATATGAAAATGTAATTAATCATTTTCAACCTCTCGTCAACCTTGCTTCAGATTTATATAACTTTCTTTGCGAATTGAGTAGAGAACCGAACCACAAAAATAAAAAGGACTATCTAGAAGATCAAAGAACAGAGAATGCACAACTTAGTTACACATTTATGTAAGACATAGAGATACCAGATAGCTGGCAACACACCGTTCTACACTGTTTGTTGGGTAGTCTGGCTCGGAAGCAAGTGTTCGTTGGGTAATCGGCTCTCAGTTGGTAGTCTCTCTCGTTGGTCGTCAGCCGAAGTACGAAGTTGTCTCAAAAGTTGTGTAAAAAGTCGATTTAAAACTAGTACATGCATCATATATATTTACTCTGTATTTACATGAACCTATTGAATAACCATTATAATAAACATTAAATTAATCTAAACCTTACATTTGGGGACTCGCCCGAGTCAAATACAGAGACTTAAATGCATATGTGATCGCGAAAAGTAGAGTGTTGTTTTGTTAAAAGTTGCTACAGATTGGCTCGTCCAAAATTCCAAGGTTTTAAATCAGACAAAGTTAAACCTAAGATCGAAACGAAGATGGCGGTAATTTCCCCTAATCCACAAGTAATCGTGATGGCTCCTTTTGGCCACGTTTCCCGTGAGGTACGCCCACTCACTAGAAGTCCGACTCCCAAACCGAGGAGTATCAAGAAAAAACGTTGTGTGGCCGATAACTTGAAACAAATGGCGGTCAAAAGCCTGAAGTTAGTTGGTAAAGAAGTACAAAAAATAAAAATAAAAATGAATGGCTTAAGGCCGCAGCTAAGGTCGATGAACTGGGAAAGTTCAAGAAAAGAGAGCTGGCCATCCGAAGAGGACACCAAGATAAATAGCGCTAAATATCGCTAGATATGACCAAAAAGTTTTGGTTAAGGTGAAGAAAGAGGAAGACAAAGCATATGAAATAAAATAAGGCTTACGTATATATTGATTTTTTTGCATTAGAATTGTCAATGATTCTAAAAATTTTTTAAAATTTCTAATTTCTTTATTCGACCCATATTTGTATTTGAAAATAAGTAAACATCTGGATTGTTAGTGCAATTTTCTATCTTTTGCTCTTTACAATGGGGAAATTTGGTTGTTTGGTAGTTCGATTGGGCGTCTCGAGTAGCTTATCTTATTTAGGACCGGAATTCATCCAATTAGCTATTGCTTTCAGAGAGCTAAAAACAAGCGGACAGTGACAGAAATCGATATGTATAATTGATTATAAGTTTAAGTTATAATTTTTTATTTGATACTTAGAATAAGAAGTAGATGCAAATTTCAAGTAAAAACAAATTTCAAATAAAAATGCCCAATCCTGACTGGCCTAACTTTAATAAACCCGGAAACGGCAAATTTAAAAAATTTGCTCAAAAACTGAAAGTTCCTAAAATGGCGACAGATTGTCGCAACCAAATTATGAAGGATGCACGAAAATGTACTTAATTTAATGCTCGTCCAAAATTCCAAGGTTTTAAAGCGGACAAAGTTAAACCTAAGATCCAAACGAAGAAGGCGGTCTTTTCCGCTAATCCACAAGTAGTGTTTGCATTTGCTGCTACATAGCAGCAATTTCAATAAAAATATTACTCTGCTACCGCTACTGCTCTGATTTCGAAGATCTACGTAGCATAGCAGAGAGCACAAACGGAAAACGATTGCTCTTCTGCTCTGCTCCGTGGCATACATCGGAGCACGCAGCAATAGCAAGAGCAAAAAATTTTCGATACTCTATTTGTAGTTGTAGCAATAGCACAAGCATTAAAAGCGAGATGAGAGCGGAGCCAACAAAGTAAATTTTTGTGCTACTGCTCCTTTTCTGTTGCTCTCGTAGCAGTTTCGTAGTCGCTCTTGTAGCAACTTCGTAGTCGCTCTCATAGTAGATCTGTACTAGAGGTGGGCATGGGCCGAACTTTCACCCGCTCCCAAAAGCCCTAGCCCACCTCTTATCTGTACCAAATATAGCCGTTAAGACGTTAATTTCAAATTATACGAATTTATTTTTCATGACATTGGCTATACTATAGTATATATGTATACGAATAAAGCATATTAAAAAATTAAAAATTTCGTCTTCAAATGAAGGAAAGTTGTCGATGGCACGATCCAAATGAGATGAGTTTAGTTTAATCAGTAAAATATTTTCCAAAGTGTCGTGGTTTAACCTATTTCGATTGTCGGCCAGTACAAGTTTTAATAATGAAAATGCTCGTTCTATTGTGACCTACATAAATAAAATAAAACCAGAGGGCCGGGGCTAACTTCGACCGCGTAAAAGTTTGCATACCCTTGCAACTTTTTTGGTATCTTTTTCCTTACCTATAGCCTTCAAAATGGAAAAACGTTTTATCTAAAAAGGCTTCTGTTTGCGAAAGAACGGCCTACGATCTTAGTATAGGAAATAACGAAGATATTGATCAAAGTCACTGTTTTCCACCGATCGTTCCTATGGGAGCTATATGATATAGTCACCCGATCTTTATCAAATTTGTCACAGTTATATATGTGTAATAAACTGACCAATATTTAATTTCTCGACAATAGCTCAGAAAATACCGAAGTTATTGAGAAAAGTCACTGTTGGTGACTTTGGCGTTTGTATGGGAGCTATATGATATAGTGATCCGATCCGGCTGAATCCGAGATATACAACCCCTGCAGTATATACAAGCCTCCCTGCAAATTTCAGCTCTTTAGCTCTAACGGTCTAGGAGGAGTTTCCGTTGATCCAGACGGACGGACAGACGGACCGACGGACATGGCTATTTGAACTCGTCTCGTCGTGCCGATCAAGAATATATATACTTTATATGGTCGAATATGCTTCCTTCAATGCGTTGCACACTTCTGACCAAAATTAATATACCCTTTTTGCAAGGGTATAAAGATGTGACCATATTTCTTTCAGCTAAAACAATACTTCTTACTTGTGTTGGCGGAATGGCATAACATACTTTGCTCAGTTCATACAGTTCAGGATCAGACGACTTTCGTTCTCTCCAGAAGTTCAAAACATTAACATTTGCTTTCATGTAAGGAAGATTTAGGGTTTCGATTTTTGTATAAACATCCGTGCATTCATCTTTAGGCGATATTGTAGCTGCCACAAAGCATAAAAATTGCCATAGTTCAATTGCTCTTCTTGGAAGTTTACTATTGTTTTTTTCAGTGGGTTCATTATACATGTGTAGCAATCTATGAACTCCCACAACATAGAGCTAGCGTCAAAATTTTCATCTTCCGTTTTATTTTCGATTGCTTCAATTTCGCTCAAAACGTCCTTAGCTTTATGCAGTCTATCGATCAGTTCATACGTTGATCCCCACCTTGTGGGACAATCCAATTGAGGTAATTTTAGTTGACGAAACTCAAATACCTCACGATATCCATTTGATGGCTTACGAATGTATTTGGTCATGTTTCGACATTGAAGAATATAGTTTTTAATTTCTGCCTTTCTTAACACATCAAGTGCGCAAAGTTGTGCAGTATGTGCCGCACACCGGCATATTTGTATATTACCCACATGCAACTCATCTGGGGTCTCAAAATTATCCAATTTTTTCCGTATAGTCTATGTTTTTTTTTCTCTTCCTCTGCGCCTTGAAAATCATCACCAAATATAATATAACTTTGTGATAATATTTTTGTCGTTTTAATCATATTAGCTCCATTGTCTGATGTAATTGAAACAATTTGATTCAATCGGATATTGTACTTGTCCAAAGTTGCTATTATTTCTTTGGCCAGATTTTTTGATGTACTTCCACTAGCGCCTTTTATTTCAGACAAGCCTACACATAGCGTGTATCCGGGATACAATTTCAGTTTCATTAATAAATTGCGCACTTATTCCAAAAATATTACGGTTGAGCCGAGTTGCGCTACCTATTTTTAAAGACAGTAATCGGCCATGCATTTCTTGTTGCATTTCGGTGCGTATGTTTTCCGCCACATATTATACCCTTGCAAAAAGGGTATATTAATTTTGGTCAAAAGTGTGCAACGCATAGAAGGAAGCATCTCCGACCATATAAAGTATATATATTCTTGATCAGCACGAAGAGACGAGTTCAAATCGCCATGTCTGTCCGTCCGTCCGTCCGTCCGTCCGTCCGTCTGGATCAACTCAAACTCCTCCTAGACCGTAAGAGCTAAAGAGCTGAAATTTTGCATGTAGGCTTGTATATACTGCAGGCGTTGTATATCTCGGATTCAGCCGGATCGGATCACTATATCTTATAGCTCCCATACAAATGGCAAAGTCACGAACAGTGACTTTTCTTAATAACTTCGTTATTTTCTAAGCTATTGTCATGAAATTTAATATTGTTGAGTTAATTACACATATAAACGACTATGCCAAATTTGGTAAAGATCGGGTAACTATTTTATATAGCTCCCATAGGAACGATCTCTCGAAAACAGTGACTTTTGTCAATAACTTCGTTACTTTTGACGCGATTGCTTTCAAATTAAACATTTGTTAGTTTAATATATCCGTTAATGACTGTGCCAAATTTGATAAGGATCGGGTAACTATATCATATAGCTCCCATAAGAACGATCGGTGGAAAACAGTGACTTTGATCAATATCATCGTTATTTGCTATGCTAAGATTGTAGGCCGTTGTTTCGGAAACAGCTTTTTTAGATAAAACGTTTTTCCACCTTGATGGCTATAGGTAAGGAAAAAGTTACCAAAAAAGTTGCAAGGGTATACAAACTTTGACGCGGTCGAAGTTAGCCCCGGCCCTCTGGTTGTAGCATGTTTTGCATTTATTGCCATTTACTCGTTGTCTTGAATATCTATTCTTATTTTGTGCACTCCATAACCGATCACAAGATTTGCACTGTACATATGATGACCCATCGTCTTCAAAATATTTTAAAATATTAAACGAAGATTTGCGCGAAGCCGTGTTGACGCAAGAGACCAATTAATATTACTGCGTTTGTATAGGAAACTATAAGAAATGCGAATTATATTGAAGTGCTTTAATATTTGTTTTTCCGGCTTATTTTTAGGATTACTTTTTATAGTTTTTGCGTGCGTTGCGTCGTCTATGGGGCAGAGACCGGAAAGGAAAGAAAGAAATCAGAAGAAGAAAAGAAATCACTCCAGAGTTGATCTTTGGACTTTCACCTTGCGAAATACATTGATGCCTATCGCCAAGCAACTGTGAGTGTAGGCGCCAAATCCAAGAACCAAAAGCATTGGCTGAGTCATGTTACCCAGCGATCGTGGCCACTGCTAATATTGCAGATGCATCCGCTATACCTCTTGTCCATGTTAACTTGCATGTTGGATTTATCCCTGTTGTGCTCCCAGTTTGTGGAATTACAGTTTCCTCTGAATGTCGGGTGAAAGTTTAAGCCCATGGGCTGAGTTGGGTTGGATGTAACATTTCGGCCCATGCCCACCTCTAGTACAGATCTACTATGACTACTTGCTACGAGAGCGACTACGAAATTGCTACGAGAGCAACAGAAAAGGAAATGATCCGTAGCAGTTGCACAAAAATTTATTTTGTTTGCTCCGCTCTCATCTGGCTTTTAATGCTTGTGCTATTGCTACAACTACATATAGCGTACCGGAAATTTTTTGCTCTTGCTATTGCTCTGTGCTCCGACGATGTATGTTACGGAGCAGAGAAGAAGAGCAATCGTTTTCCGTTTGTGCTCTCTGATATGCTACGTAGCCCTTCGAAATCAGAGCAGTAGCGGGAGCAAAAAAAAACTCCGACGTAGCATAGCATTTTCAATCCCTGTCCACAAGTAATAGTAATGGCTCCTTTTGGCCACGTTTCCCGTGAGGTACTATCAAAGTGGAAAAAGGTTTAAGCTAAAAAGGCTAATGTTTCCGAAAGAACGGCCTACAATCTTAGCATAGGAAATAACGAAGATATTGATCAAAGTCACTGTTTTCCACCGATCGTTCCTATGGGAGCTATATGATATGGTTAACCGATCTTTATCAAATTCGGCGCAGTCATTAACAGATATATTAAACTAACAAATAATTAATTTGAAAGCAATCGCGGCAAATGTAACGAAGTTATTGACAAAAGTCACTGTTTTCGAAAGATCGTTTCTATGGGAGCCATATGATATAGTCACCCGATCTTGATCAAATTTCGCATAGTCGCTTATATGTGTAATTAACTTACTTATATCAAATTTAACGACAAGAGCTTAGAAAATAACAAAGTTATTAGGAAAAGTCTCTGTTCGTGACTTTGTCATTTGTATGGAAGCTATATGATATAGTGATCCGATCCGGCTGAATCCAAGATATACAACGCCTGCAGTATATACAAGCCTACATGCAAAATTTCAGCTCTATAGCTCTTACAGTCTAGGAGGAGTTTGCGATGATCCAGACAGACGGACAGACGGACGGACGGACATATTGATCAAAGTCACTGTTTTGAGCTCCTGTGAGCTATATGATATAGTAACCCGATCTTTATCAAATTCGGCACAGTCATTAGCAGTTATATTAAACTAACAAATGTTTAATTTGAAAGCAATCGCGTCAAAAGTAACGAAGTTATTGACAAAAGTCACTGTTTTCGAAAGATCGTTCCTATGGGAGCTATATGATACATTCACCCGATCTTGATCAAATTTGGCACAGTCGTTTATATGTGTAATTAACTCACCAATATTAAATTTCATGACAATAGTTATTAAGAAAAGTCACTGTTCGTGACTTTGCCATTTGTATGGGAGCCATATGATATAGTGATCCCATCCGGGTGAATCCGAGATATACAACGCCTGCAGTATATACAAGCCTACATGCAAAATTTCAGCTCTGTAGCTTTAACGGTCTAGAAAGAGTTTGCGTTGATCCAGACGGACGGACAGACGGACAGACGGACGGACGGACGGACGGACGGACGGACATGGCTATTTGAACTCGTCTCGTCGTGCTGATCAAGAATATATATACTTTATATGGTCGGAAATGCTTCCTTCTATGCGTTGCACACTTCTGACCAAAATTAATATACCCTTTTTGCAAATGTATAAAAAGAATGGCTTAAGGCCGCAGCAAATGTCGATGAACTGGAAAAGATCAAGAAAAGAGAGCTGGCCATCCGAAGAAGACACCAAGATAAATATCGCTAGAAATGACCAAAAAGTTTTGGTTAAGGTGAAGAAAGAGGAGGACAAAGCATATGAAAGAAAATAAGGCTTACGTATATATTGAAGTTTTTTGCATTAGAATTGACAATGATTCTACAAATTTTTTATAATTTTTATAATAACTTTTTTCGACCCATATTTGTATTTAAAAATAAGTAAACATCTGGATTTTTAATGCAATTTTATATCTTTTGCTCTTTACAATGGGGAAATTTGGTAACAACCAAACATGGTAGTTCGATTGGGCGTCCCGAGGAGCTCACCTTATTTAGGACCAGAATTCATCCAATTAGCTATTGCTTTGAGAGAACTAAAAACAGGCGGACATGGCCAATTTTTCTAGCTAGCAGACTGATGTACATTTTTACATTTGAGCAGTGACAGAAATCGATATGTATAATTGATTATAAGTTTAAGTTATATTTTTTTAGTTGATACTTAGAATAAGAAGTAGATGCACGAATATCCAAGTAAATGGTGGAAAAGTTTATCTTGAATAGGCCCTAATATGTAATAATTAGGAAGTAACCCCAAAAGCTTTCCTAAGTTGTTATGGTAACAATGGAATAAGTGTTTAATCCACTTAAAAGCCATTCCCTCAATATTCCACTGTAAATACAACTAGATTATAGACTATAATCAGTATTTTACTGTTAACCATTCATAGAAATAAAATTAAGACATAATATATTAGACTTAAATATAATATTTAATGGAATCACATCTAAAAGATGTTAATAGAAAGATTATTATGAAATCCTGATCAGACACTGACCGACAAAGGCAGTAGGCGGGAAAGTGAAAAATAAAAAGTGAAAAGTAGGCCATGTCCATTTGCCTAGTTTACCTGCCTCATTTCCTACTTCCATATTTCACATTCTAGAAAATCGTGTTCGAGAGTATAGTTCTAATAATTAAAACAAATTGCAAGTAAAAACAAATTTCAAGTAAAAACAAATTTCAAGTAAAAATGCCCAATCCTGACTGGCCTAACTTAAATAAACCCGGAAACGGCAAGCTTAAAAAATTTGCCCAAAAACTGAAGGTTCCAAAGATGGCCTTATATTGGCGCATCCAAATTATGAGGCCGATGCCAAAGTGGTGATGCACCAAAATGTGCTAAATTGAATGCTCGTCCAAACTTCCAAGGTTTTAAAGCGGACAAAGTTAAACCTAAGATCGAAGCGAAGAAGGCGGTAATTTCCCCTAATACGAAAGTAATTGTAATGGCTCCTTTTGGCCACGTTTCCCGTGGGGTACGCCCACTCACTAAAAGTTCGACTCCCACACCGAGGAGTATCAAGAAAAAACGTCGTGTGGCCGATAACTTGAAACAAATGGCGGTCAAAAGCCTGAAGTCAGTTGGTAAAGAAGTACAAAAAATAAAAAATAACCAGAGGGCCGTGGCTAACTTCGACCGCGTCAAAGTTTGTATACCCTTGCAACTTTTTTGGTAACTCTTTCCTTACCTATAGCTATCAAAGTGGAAAAACGTTTAAGCTAAAAAGGCTAATGTTTCCGAAAGAACGGCCTACAATCTTAGCATAGGAAATAACGAAGATATTGATCAAAGTCAGGGTTTTCCACCGATCGTTCCTATGAGAGCTATATGACATAGTTACCCGATCCTTATCAAATTCGGCACAGTTATTTACAGATATATTAAACTAACAAATGTTTAATTTGAAAGCAATCGCATCAAAAGACAAAAGTCACTGTTTTCGAAAGATCGTTCCTATGGGAGCTATATGATATAGTCACCCGATCTTGATCAAATTTGGCATAGTCGTTTATATGTGTAATTAACTCACCAATATTAAATTTCATGACAATAGCTGAGAAAATAACTAACGAAGTTATTATGAAAAGTCACTGTTCGTGACTTTGCCATTTGTATGGGAGCTATATGATATAGTGATCCGATCTGGCTGAATCCGAGATATACAACGCCTGCAGTATATACAAGCCTACATGCAAAATTTCAGCCCTGTAGCTCTTTCGGTCTAGGAGGAGTTTGCGTTGATCCAGACGGACGGACGGACGGCTATTTGAACTCGTCTCGTCGTGCTGATCAAGATTCTGTAATTCTTAATTCTGTAAGTAATTTCATGTTATTTTACAAATTTCTTATAACTAATAATTTTACAATCTCATTTCACACTTCACAACTGAACACGCGGTTCTTATGTATGTACTTAGATCAATGCAGCTGCGTATTTTTAGCGCTTATGTGTCTACTTATGTATAATAAAGTACCGCAAGAGTAAGATGAGAGAGAGAGTTTTAGAGTTTTTAAAGAGCGTCATTCTGTTTGTTCGGACAAAGTTCCGTTTTGTAGTACAGTGGTACAAAGTTTATTCGCAGGCCCGAATTTCGGCAACATTCCCCTCCCAGCAAGCGAGCCACTGGAGCTTGCTTCATCATTTCCGACATCGAGGACTGCTAACTTTACTGCTGGTCTGGAGAGGACACCTAATTGTGTCTGTACCTTCGCTTGGCGGACTTGACCATCCTCTGCGGTGGTCACTTCGACCACTCGACCCTTTGTCCAGGTATTACGACGCTGATTTTCGTCCACTATAAGTACGATGTCGCCTACACCAATTGGCTTTACTTTTTTATGCTACTTGGACCTTCGTGTTATGTTTGGTAGCATCTCTTTGACCCAGCGCTTCCGAAATAGGTTAGCGAACATCTCACTCTGGTGGAACGACCATTTATAGTCGATTTGTTCCGGATCGCAAATCGGTTTTTCTCCATTTGATGAGCCAAGCAACAGATGATTTGGCGTAAGAGCTTCTTGATCTTCGTCGTCCAGGGACACGTATGTCAGGGGCCTGGAGTTGACCGTCATTTTCACCTCTGCCATGGCGGTAAGAAGACTTTCATCTGAAAATTTTTGATTTGGTGTTATACGGTATAACACGGTTTTGACGGAACGCACCAAGCGCTCCCAGGCTCCTCCCATGTGAGGAGCTGACGGTGGGTTGAAGTACCACGATATTTCCTGCTGCGTCAATTCTCGATGCATTTTCGCATCATCCAGTTGAAGTTTGTCTCTAAGAAAGGCATCGGTCCCTCGAAAATTAGTCCCGTTATCGCTATATATTTCCTTTGGTGTGCCTCGGCGCGGTTTATGGCGTCTTAAGCCCATTAGGCATGAGTTTGTTGTTAGACTATGCACGATCTCAATGCTTATTGCTCGCATTGTGAGGCAGGTTATCAGCATGCCCCATCTTTTCAATGACTTTCTTCCATCGATGACTGTTAGCGGCCCAAAATAATCAACTCCTACATACGTAAACGCTGGCTTGAATGCACCCATTCTAGCCCTCGGTAGGGGCGCCATTAAGGGTGCAATAGGTCGAGCACTACTCAGCTTACATTGGTGGCAATTTCGACGGATCCCTTTAAGGAGAGGTCTTAGTTTTGGAATAAAATATTTTTGAGGCCTCATTTACTGTAGTCTCATGATTCATGTGATAGTATTTTTCATGGTAGTGCCGGACTATCAGCTTTGTAACCCAGTGTTGGGTGGGTAGAGCGATTCGTCCTTCAGGGATGCCAGCGAAGCGACTGGCTCGATCGCGTACGCACAATACTGCCTGGTCATTTAGGAAGAGTTATAACCTCCACAGTGGACTGCTCCGGCAAACGTGGTGGCCGTTTTCGATGGCTGTGTACTCTTCGTTGTAACATTCTTGTTGTATGTTCCGGTATAGAAACATTCTGGCTTCATTAATTTGGGATGCCAGTTGGTTTGTATTCTCATTTGATTTACGTATTTTGTTGATCAATTTCCCCTTATAGGCAAGCCAACATGCTATTGCCCTTGTCAATCGATTCCATTTTGAGAAGTACTCGTAATTTATTCTTGCTGGTCCCCTTCGCATGTGAAGGAAACGAGGACGCAGTTCCTCAGTGACTGTCCTTTCATTGGTAGTTTCCGTCGGCCAATCTGCCGGCGGTAGTTTTAAAATTTGGGTCCTTCGAACCATTGTGTATATGTTTCAGGCCTATGTTGTCGTTTGGTGGCGATGTCCGCAACATTTAGTTTGCTTGGTACCCATCTCCAGTTTCTGGCCTCGGTGAGCTCACATATCTCGGCTATCCTAAACATTACATATTGTTGATATCGTCGTGGGTCTCCATCGAGCCACGCTAGTACCGTTTTCGAGTCGGTCCATAAGTAACATTCCTCAAAGTCGATTTCATGTTGTGCTATTATGTTTTTCATCAGTCGTGCTCCAGTTACTGCTGCCTGTAGCTCCTAACGGGGTATCGAGGGCGGCTGCAACGGAGCTACCTTGGATTTGGCTGAAACGAGACTCAAAAGTATTTGGTTATTTTTTTCGATACGGAAATACGCAACGGCAGAGTAGGCGTCTTCTCCCGCATCCACGAATACGTGAATTTGAACTCGGCAGTCTTGTGCACGCCAATTTTTAAAATAGCATCCCGGAATTTGCAAGTTCTCTATCAAGGGTAAGAAGGACAGCCATGATTGCCACATATCCTGCAGATTGGGTGGTATTTCCTCATCCCAATGAATCTTCGATCGCCAAACTTGTTGGAGCAGTATTCTGAGATACATCATTATACAGGATACAAAACCCATGGGGTCAAAAACTGACATCAAAACTTGTAAAATTACCCTTTTGGTTGGTGCGACTTTTGTCGCTATTATGTTGCGCTTCAGGCGTACAACTTTAGTGCATAGGTGAAGGCATCTTGACGTGGGCTTCACCGCATGCCCAATATTTTCTCATAAGAGTGTATCTCTTCACTGTTAAAGAACTGTTTTTCTTCGTAGGTTGTTGTGTCGCGAAGCGCAGCGAGTACCCGTTTGGAATTCGAACACCACTTGCGCATATGGAAACCTCCGCGTGCATGGACTTCTCTAACTTCTTTCGCTAATGTAATGGCTTCTTCTTCTGAATGGCATGAATCGATGTAGTCGTCTACGTAGTGACTTCTCTGAATAGCTTTAGCTGCCGAAGGAAACTCGTCTGCGTGTTTTTTAGCGTTCAGGTCGCGCACATAGTGCTCTATACAGGGGGAGCACGTGGCTCCAAATGTCAACACATTGAATTGGAAAGTTTCTATGACGCCTGTTGTCTGATTTTGCCATAGGAATCGGTGTGCTTTAGCGTCTTGTTCTCTTACTGCTATTCGATGGAACATTTCGGCGATGTCACCGCTCACGCCAATTGCTCTCATTCTAAAGTTATACATAATCTGCAGCAAGGGCACGAGTAAATCGGGTCCCTTCAGAAGAAATCATTTAGGGCTACTCCTGTAGCCACACCAATCTGATCAGGTTTATGTGGATTTCGTACAGTAAAAATGGGCAAGTACCATGCATTTTCGGGTTTCTCCAGGACTTCCTCCTCTGTCAACTTTCTGGCATATCCTTTAGCTATCAAGTTTTGTAGCTCACTTGCAAAAGGAGGGTCTGCTGCCATTTTCTTTTGCATGCATAAGAGTCGTCGTTTTGCTAGCGGCAGGCTATTTGGAAATACACGGGGACCATCTTTCCAAAGCAATCCCGTGGTGTACATCCGCGAGCTGTAACTAACAGTGTCCTCCAGAATCTGTAGAGATCGCTCTTCATCAGGGGACTTGGTAAACATCGGCGGTGATTTTTCCTCCGTTAGCAAATGTTTTTAACCATCTCATGCAAATCCAGATCGCATTGACACCGATGCAGGTTGAGTCCTCCACCAGATCGTCCCAATCCGCCATATATAGTCCATCCTAGTCTCGTTTTTGCAGCAATTGGTTGCTGCCATTTTCCTTCGCGCACTATTAGCGAAGCTATGAGATTCGGATTATTACTGCCTATTATCATTTGAGGCATTGCGTTAACAAAGCTCGGGATAGGCAAGTTTTTTAAGTGCGGATATCTTTGTTTTATTCTATCTGCTATCATCGTCTCGGCTGAGAGACCAATGGACTTAACTGTGCAGACTTCATTTACTTTAAATAATTTATTACCTTGTTTTGAGATTCTCAAGTTCAGCTGCTTGGATTCCGGCTCCTGCCGACTAACATCGCCGGTCCATCTAATGCATAGGGGATTGACGAAACCTTTCACTTCAAGCGCATCAGCCAATTTTTCTTCTACAAGTGTAGAGTCGATCCGTCGTCCATAAATGCGTAGATATCGACGGATTTCGAATTGGAGTGCAAAGTGACTGGAACGATTCGAACATAGCATTCTGGCTGGTTGGTTAGTGATCCACGATGATTGTGCAGGACGCTTTCCGCTTTGCCCTAATGGTAGCGCACATATTTTTAACCGCAAATGCAAACTCGATCAGCGGTTCCAGCTTGCCCTTTGGAGGAGGCAAATTTCGCCCATTCTCCATCAACAGTTTTATTATGTGTTCCGGGCGTCCAAAGTACATTCTCAAAGTTGAGAGTACTACAACGCTCGGCAGCATTTCTGGGAACAGTAATTGTGTCTGTACCTTCGCTTGGCGGACTTGACCATCCTCTGCGGTGGTCACTTCGACCACTCGACCCTTTGTCCAGGTATTACGACGCTGATTTTCGTCCACTATAAGTACGATGTCGCCTACACCAATTGGCTTTACTTTTTTATGCTACTTGGACCTTCGTGTTATGTTTGGTAGCATCTCTTTGACCCAGCGCTTCCGAAATAGGTTAGCGAACATCTCACTCTGGTGGAACGACCATTTATAGTCGATTTGTTCCGGATCGCAAATCGGTTTTTCTCCGTTTGATGAGCCAAGCAACAGATGATTTGGCGTAAGAGCTTCTTGATCTTCGTCGTCCAGGGACACGTATGTCAGGGGCCTGGAGTTGACCGTCATTTTCACCTCTGCCATGGCGGTAAGAAGACTTTCATCTGAAAATTTTTGATTTGGTGTTATACGGTATAACACGGTTTTGACGGAACGCACCAAGCGCTCCCAGGCTCCTCCCATGTGAGGAGCTGACGGTGGGTTGAAGTACCACGATATTTCCTGCTGCGTCAATTCTCGATGCATTTTCGAATCATCCAGTTGAAGTTTGTCTCTAAGAAAGGCATCGGTCCCTCGAAAATTAGTCCCGTTATCGCTATATATTTCCTTTGGTGTGCCTCGGCGCGGTTTATGGCGTCTTAAGCCCATTAGGCATGAGTTTGTTGTTAGACTATGCACGATCTCAATGCTTATTGCTCGCATTGTGAGGCAGGTTATCAGCATGCCCCATCTTTTCAATGACTTTCTTCCATCGATGACTGTTAGCGGCCCAAAATAATCAACTCCTACATACGTAAACGCTGGCTTGAATGCACCCATTCTAGCCCTCGGTAGGGGCGCCATTAAGGGTGCAATAGGTCGAGCACTACTCAGCTTACATTGGTGGCAATTTCGACGGATCCCTTTAAGGAGAGGTCTTAGTTTTGGAATAAAATATTTTTGAGGCCTCATTTACTGTAGTCTCATGATTCATGTGATAGTATTTTTCATGGTAGTGCCGGACTATCAGCTTTGTAACCCAGTGTTGGGTGGGTAGAGCGATTCGTCCTTCAGGGATGCCAGCGAAGCGACTGGCTCGATCGCGTACGCACAATACTGCCTGGTCATTTAGGAAGAGTTATAACCTCCACAGTGGACTGCTCCGGCAAACGTGGTGGCCGTTTTCGATGGCTGTGTACTCTTCGTTGTAACATTCTTGTTGTATGTTCCGGTATAGAAACATTCTGGCTTCATTAATTTGGGATGCCAGTTGGTTTGTATTCTCATTTGATTTACGTATTTTGTTGATCAATTTCCCCTTATAGGCAAGCCAACATGCTATTGCCCTTGTCAATCGATTCCATTTTGAGAAGTACTCGTAATTTATTCTTGCTGGTCCCCTTCGCATGTGAAGGAAACGAGGACGCAGTTCCTCAGTGACTGTCCTTTCATTGGTAGTTTCCGTCGGCCAATCTGCCGGCGGTAGTTTTAAAAATTTGGGTCCTTCGAACCATTGTGTATATGTTTCAGGCCTATGTTGTCGTTTGGTGGCGATGTCCGCAACATTTAGTTTGCTTGGTACCCATCTCCAGTTTCTGGCCTCGGTGAGCTCACATATCTCGGCTATCCTAAACATTACATATTGTTGATATCGTCGTGGGTCTCCATCGAGCCACGCTAGTACCGTTTTCGAGTCGGTCCATAAGTAACATTCCTCAAAGTCGATTTCATGTTGTGCTATTATGTTTTTCATCAGTCGTGCTCCAGTTACTGCTGCCTGTAGCTCCTAACGGGGTATCGAGGGCGGCTGCAACGGAGCTACCTTGGATTTGGCTGAAACGAGACTCAAAAGTATTTGGTTATTTTTTTCGATACGGAAATACGCAACGGCAGAGTAGGCGTCTTCTCCCGCATCCACGAATACGTGAATTTGAACTCGGCAGTCTTGTGCACGCCAATTTTTAAAATAGCATCCCGGAATTTGCAAGTTCTCTATCAAGGGTAAGAAGGACAGCCATGATTGCCACATATCCTGCAGATTGGGTGGTATTTCCTCATCCCAATGAATCTTCGATCGCCAAACTTGTTGGAGCAGTATTCTGAGATACATCATTATACAGGATACAAAACCCATGGGGTCAAAAACTGACATCAAAACTTGTAAAATTACCCTTTTGGTTGGTGCGACTTTTGTCGCTATTATGTTGCGCTTCAGGCGTACAAACTTTAGGGCATAGGTGAAGGCATCTTGACGTGGGCTCCACCGCATGCCCAATATTTTCTCATAAGAGTGTATCTCTTCACTGTTAAAGAACTGTTTTTCTTCGTAGGTTGTTGTGTCGCGAAGCGCAGCGAGTACCCGTTTGGAATTCGAACACCACTTGCGCATATGGAAACCTCCGCGTCCATGGACTTCTCTAACTTCTTTCGCTAATGTAATGGCTTCTTCTTCTGAATGGCATGAATCGATGTAGTCGTCTACGTAGTGACTTCTCTGAATAGCTTTAGCTGCCGAAGGAAACTCGTCTGCGTGTTTTTTAGCGTTCAGGTCGCGCACATAGTGCTCTATACAGGGGGAGCACGTGGCTCCAAATGTCAACACATTGAATTGGAAAGTTTCTATGACGCCTGTTGTCTGATTTTGCCATAGGAATCGGTGTGCTTTAGCGTCTTGTTCTCTTACTGCTATTCGATGGAACATTTCGGCGATGTCACCGCTCACGCCAATTGCTCTCGTTCTAAAGTTATACATAATCTGCAGCAAGGGCACGAGTAAATCGGGTCCCTTCAGAAGAAAATCATTTAGGGCTACTCCTGTAGCCACACCAATCTGATCAGGTTTATGTGGATTTCGTACAGTAAAAATGGGCAAGTACCATGCATTTTCGGGTTTCTCCAGGACTTCTTCCTCTGTCAACTTTCTGGCATATCCTTTAGCTATCAAGTTTTGTAGCTCACTTGCAAAAGGAGGGTCTGCTGCCATTTTCTTTTGCATGCATAAGAGTCGTCGTTTTGCTAGCGGCAGGCTATTTGGAAATACACGGGGACCATCTTTCCAAAGCAATCCCGTGGTGTACATCCGCGAGCTGTAACTAACAGTGTCCTCCAGAATCTGTAGAGATCGCTCTTCATCAGGGGACTTGGTAAACATCGGCGGTGATTTTTCCTCCGTTAGCAAATGTTTTTTAACCATCTCATGCAAATCCAGATCGCATTGACACCGATGCAGGTTGAGTCCTCCACCAGATCGTCCCAATCCGCCATATATAGTCCATCCTAGTCTCGTTTTTGCAGCAATTGGTTGCTGCCATTTTCCTTCGCGCACTATTAGCGAAGCTATGAGATTCGGATTATTACTGCCTATTATCATTTGAGGCATTGCGTTAACAAAGCTCGGGATAGGCAAGTTTTTTAAGTGCGGATATCTTTGTTTTATTCTATCTGCTATCATCGTCTCGGCTGAGAGACCAATGGACTTAACTGTGCAGACTTCATTTACTTTAAATAATTTATTACCTTGTTTTGAGATTCTCAAGTTCAGCTGCTTGGATTCCGGCTCCTGCCGACTAACATCGCCGGTCCATCTAATGCATAGGGGATTGACGAAAGTGTAGAGTCGATCCGTCGTCCATAAATGCGTAGATATCGACGGATTTCGAATTGGAGTGCAAAGTGACTGGAACGATTCGAACATAGCATTCTGGCTGGTTGGTTAGTGATCCACGATGATTGTGCAGGACGCTTTCCGCTTTGCCCTAATGGTAGCGCACATATTTTTAACCGCAAATGCAAACTCGATCAGCGGTTCCAGCTTGCCCTTTGGAGGAGGCAAATTTCGCCCATTCTCCATCAACAGTTTTATTATGTGTTCCGGGCGTCCAAAGTACATTCTCAAAGTTGAGAGTACTACAACGCTCGGCAGCATTTCTGGGAACAGTAAGCTGTCTCGAACGGCTTCAAGGGCCCTACCTTTCAGACATCTCTGCAGACGCATAGCGTTCTCCTCGTTGCTGTATCCACCGATCCGGGTGCTAGTTTCATAGGTGCTTATGAAAAGTGGCCATTCTCTTGGATCTCCTTTGAAAACTGGTAATTCTCTCGGCGTTGATTGTCGAGCAGCTACTTGTTGTGTTGTTATGCCATTGGCTTTGCACGGCATGCTCTGCGCTCTGGTACTCGTCGCCTGTGGAGTGTTGGTGGCACTGTCATCCGTCATCATTATGTAACGAGGTATTCCAGCAGCGTGTTGTGGATGGTTCTTCGCTTCTCCGTTTGACTGTACTCTCGTGTGGAGTAAGGCGTACTTACGGCGCAGATATTCCCTTTCGAGGCAAATTTCGTCCTCTAATTGTTGCAAAAGTATTTGCTGATCTTCCGGCATTGCTTCATCTTCCATGTGCTGATCTTTGTCACCTGGGTGGTTAAACTTGAAATGTGATTCAGTTTCGAGGTTATGTTCGCCTTCATCAGGCACGTGGCGACATGTCTCGCACATCCAGGAACTCGAGGTGGCACTGTTTTTCGATCCGCAGCAGGTGCAGTGGAATTGAGATACACACCTGGAGCACGTGAGCATTTCCTGGTTGTCCGCCTCCTGGCACAGACCACAGTTTCCAGCCGGTGCCATGTCTATACGTAATTTTACGCGTGGTAAAATTTAAATTTGTTCTTTCCTTGGGATTTGTGTAGTCCCTCCTCTTTAGGTCTCTGTAGCTCTACTACACAGTAGGAATTAAAGAAATTGCTCAAAATTCTTTACGAAACAGTAAATTTAATTTCCAATAAAAATTGTTGTTGTTGTTGTTGCTCGTTCGACTAGTTAATCTAGCTCCGCCAGTGCCTTTGAAATAAATTTAGTCCATTAATTCCTCTGGTTATGTAAGCGGTAAGCGGTAAGCTTTTTAATTCTGTAATTTCATGTTATTTTACAAATTTCTTATAACTAATAATTTTACAATCTCATTTCACTTACTCTAGTCTTGGCCTCTTGGCTACGAAAAAACAACTGAACACGCGGTTCTTATGTATGTACTTAGATCAATGCAGCTGCGTATTTTTCGCGCTTATGTGTCTACTTATGTATAATAAAGTACCGCAAGAGTAAGATGAGCGAGAGAGTTTTAGAGTTTTTAAAGAGCGTCATTCTGTTTGTTTGGACAAAGTTCCGTTTTGTAGTACAGTGGTACAAAGTTTATTCGCAGGCCCGAATTTCGGCAACAAGGAGGACAAAGCAAATTAAAAATAAGTCTTATGTATATATTGAATTTGTTTGCATTAGAATTGACAACGATCCTACAAAATTTTTTAAATTTCTATTATGACTTTTTTCGACCCATATTTGTATTTAAAAACCAGAGGGCCGGGGCTAACTTCGACCGCGTCAAAGTTTGTATACCCTTGCAACTTTTTTGGTAACTTTTCCTTACCTATAGCCATCAGAGTGGAAAAACGTTTAAGCTAAAGGGCTAATGTGTCCGAAAGAACGGCCTACAACCTTAGCATAGGAAATAACGAAGATATTGATCAAAGTCACTGTTTTCCACCGATCGTTCCTATGGGTGCTATATGATATAGTAAAACGATCTTTATCAAATTCGGCACAGTCATTAACAGATATATTAAACTAACAAATGTTTAATTTGAAAGCAATCGCGTCAAAAGTAACGAAGTTATTGACAAAAGTCACTGTTTTCGAAAGATCGTTCCTATAAGAGCTATATGATATAGTCACCCGATCTTGATCAAATTTGGCATGTTCGTTTATATGTGTAATTAACTCACCAATATTAAATTTCACGACAATACTTCAGAAAATAACAAAGTTATTGAGAAAAGTCACTGTTCGTGACTTTGTCATTTGTATGGGAGCTATATGATGTAGTGATCCGATCCGGCTGAATCCGAGATATACAACGCCTGCAGTATATGCAAGCCTACATGCAAAATTTCAGCTCTGTAGCTCTTACGGTCTAGGAGGAGTTTGCGTTGATCCAGACGGACGGACAGACGGACAGACGGACGGACGGACGGACGGACGGACGGACGGACGGACGGACGGACATGGCTATTTCAACTCGTCTCGTCGTGCTGATCAAGAATATATATACTTTATATGGTCGGAAATGCTTCCTTCTATGCGTTGCACACTTCTGACCAAAATTAATATACCCTTTTTGCAAGGGTATAATAAGTAAACATCTGGATTGTTAGTGCAATTTTCTATCTTTTGCTCTTTACAATGGGGAAGTTTGGTTGTTTGGTAGTTCGATTGGGCGTCCCGAGGAGCTCACCTTATTTAGGACTGGAATTCATCCAATTAGCTATTGATTTCAGAGAGCTAAAAACAGGCGGACATGGCCAATTTTTCTAGCTAGCAGACTGATGTACATTTTTACATTTGAGCAGTGACAGAAATCGATATGTAAGTATAATTGATCATAAGTTTAAGTTATATTTTTTTACTTGATACATACAAAGAATAAGAAGTAGATGCAAGAATATCCAAGTAAATGGTGGAAGGGTTTATCTTGAATAGGCCCAAATATGTAATAATTAGGAAGTTACCCCAAAAGCTTTTTTAAGTTGTTATGGTAACAATGGAATAAGTGTTTAATTCGATTTTTTAAAGAACGTGTTTTATCCCCATCAATCGGATAAATCTAGTCTTGCGGGTATTGTGGAGCCACTTAAAAGCCATTCCCTCAATATTCCACTGGAAATACAACTAGATTATAGACTATAATCAGTATTTTAGTGTTAACCATTCATAGAAATAAAATTAAGACATAATATATTAGAAAAATATACTGGGCGGAGATATGTCGTCGGAGATATGTCGCTATGCCCTTAAAAGCCATTCTCAATATTCCACTGTAAATACAACTAGATTATAGATAATCAGTATTTTACTGTTAACCATTCATAATATATGTGAGATGGGATAAGGTAGTTGCAGCGTGGTGGCAACTCCCTTATGCAGATTGGCAACGCAGCAGCAGTCGTGAGAAGTGGGCAGTCGAGGTCAGCAGTCGAGGTTCAGCAGTCAATAGTCAATGTTCAGCAGTCAGAGGTATCAGCAGTCGGAAGTAATAGCAGTCAGCAGTAAGAAGCCGATAAATCAGCAGTACACAGAATCCGAGATTTAAGTTGCATATTGTAATCATTATTCGCCCGTCCACGATTTATAATACTAATAAACTATAATATAATACATTTGGGGACTCATTTGAGGACTCCATCTTACATATATTAGACTTTAATATAATATTTAATGGAACCACAACTAAAATATGTTAATAGAAAGATTATTATGAAATCCTGATCAGACACTGATCGACAAAGGCAGTAGGCGGGAAAGTGAAAAATAAAAAGTGAAAAGTAGGCCATGTCCATTTGCCTAGTTGCCTGCCTCATTTCCTACTTCCATATTTCACATTCTAGAGTTCTAATAATTAAAACAAATTTCAAGTAAAAACAAATTTCAAATAAAAATGCCCAATCCTGACTGGCCTAACTTTAATAAACCCGGAAACGGCAAGTTTAAAAAATTTGCTCAAAAACTGAAGGTTCCTAAAATGGCGACAGATTGGCGCAACCAAATTATGAAGCCGAAGCCAAAGTGGAAGGATGCACCAAAATGTGCTAAATTTAATGCTCGTCCAAAATTCCACGGTTTTAAAGTGGACAAAGTTAAACCTAAGATCGAAGCGAAGAAGGAGGTAATTTCTCCTAATACGAAAGTAATGGGGGTGGCTCCTTTTGGCCACGTTTCCCGTGAGGTACGCCCACTCACTAGAAGTCCGACTTCCAAACTAAGGAGTATCAAGAAAAAACGTCGTGTGGCCGATAACGTGAAAAAAATGGCGTTCAAAAGCCTGAAGTCAGTTGGTAAAGAAGTACAGAAAATAAGAAATAAAAAAGAATGGCTTAAGGCCGCAGCTAAGGTCGATCAACTGGAAAAGTCCAAGAAAATCGTTAATAAACATCCCCGAGAGCTGGCCATCCGAAGAGGACACACCAAGGATAAACATCGCTAGAAAGTTTTGTCACCAGACAGTTCATTAACATACTGATTCAGCCCTGGGCAAGCGACGTTATGCTCTACCCCTGGTGTTATCGATAAGTATCAAAGAGTTGGTTACAAAACGTTGACGAGAAAGGGTGCGATCGAAGAAGCTCCTACGATCGGTGGTAACGAACGGCCACCACGAACGAATCCAACGGCATCGCTTTGCAAACGTCATTTTATTGTTAAGTCTCAATTAATTAATAAACTTATATTAATTATCTACCTAAACGTACGAGTCTGGCATTTCTATTGTTCCTATAAGTCGCACTCCCCGCCGAAGCCTTCCTGACAGCTTCTCCATCTACAATCTTCTACTGGGTAATGTGATTTGCAACCGACATTCTCAGAAGTGGGTTTTAGGTGTGACAATTTTCAGACGTGGGATGGTGTCCAATTTAGAATTTGGATAGTGTGCAAAAAGGAACTGATATTTCTCATAAGTAGAAGTGTGTGAAGACAAAGGTAACGCGCAATTTTCCGCGGTAGAATAGCGTGGCATGAGAAACTCGCAAAGTGTAATAGTGTGTGTTCTGTGCATGAACGAACTCGTGGAAACGAAAGACGAATAAGCAAAACGAAAAATCAACGAACATACAAGTGTGAAAGAGACAACAATAATGCCGCAGAAAAACTACGTTTCAAAGAAAGCTTTGCAGCAAAAATGTAGACAAGCTGGATTGTCAACATCAGGAAATCGAGAACAATTACAGAGAAAACTAACCGCGATCTGTAGTGACGACGAATACGCCAGTGCGGAAAATCAATCAATGGCTAAAAGATAAACGAATTAGAAAAAACGATTAGAGTATTGCAGGAGCGTTCATTACAACCTGCAATGATTTCGTCACCAATTAAGCTTAGTGACGTAAACGTACAAGAAGTTTCTGGAGAAAGAAACGTGCATTTGACAAACGAACGAACAAACGTAACGTATTTGCCAAACAATAACAATGCTACGTATCAGCAGTACGATAGAGTGGCTACGATTCAGCAACTCGGTAACACTGCTACGACTCAGAAGTTCAGTAATGTTTCTACGTTTCAGCAACTCGGTACCACTGCCACGTCTCAGCAGATCATGTCGATACTTCGCAACAACTCGGCTATGCAGCTCTCAGCAGCACGCTTACTTTGCTATTTCTCGGCAACCCAATTACATTGTTACATCGCAACACGGCTATATGGTTACGCCTCACCAACACGTACCCTTCGCTCCGACTCATCAAAGTGGTAACATTGCTACGACCCAGCAGTACAATAACGTCTGTTAATTATATTTTAGACGCTTATAAACTTTATTTTGATTTTTTCTTAATAGTATGCTTTTACAATGTTCTTATTGGCGGCGTGGTCTTTTTTCGATTGTGGCCGTATATTGTTAAACTGAGCATACATTTAAATAATCGAAACTTAAATACTAGATGTATCGATATTGATCGAGGCCTTTTACTACGATACAAATAAGCTACGACATAGCAGCCCCTAGTGCGGAATCCCTTTTTTGAGCACGGTCCTTCTCATCGTAGCGCTTGACTCCTATTTTGCATAGACGATTGACTGGGCGACGATACGTGTTTTTAGCCGTCTTTAATTCGACTACGCGTACAACTCCATCTTCACCTGGAAAAACTTTCATAACTCGACCGAGCGGCCATTCGCCGCGCGGGGTGTTGTCTTTCATAACAACTATGTCGTCGACCTCCAAGTTTGGCACATCTTTATGCCATTTCTCCCGATGTATAAGTGTGGGAAGATATTCTTTAATGAAACGTTTCCAGAAAGAGTCTATCTGGTACTGCGAGATTCTCCAAGCTCGTTTCTCCATCGTATTGGGAGTAAAGTTGCCTGGGCCAAGGAGTATGCAGCTTTGCGGGATACAAATATCGTTTGGACACAGACCAAGTTCGTCGTCGGGGTCATCAGATTCCAGTATATGTGGTCTGCTGTTGACCAGATATTCTGCCTCCATAAAAATTGTTTGCAACGTTTCATCGCTGGGATTTGCGTTTACTGTTAAAATTGCTTCAATTGCCCGTTTAAAACAGCCTACTAGTCGCTCCCAGCAGCCTCCGAAATTTGGTGCATTTGCTGGAATGAAATTCCAAATTATTTTAATACTTGCCATATACTCTTTCACGGCACACTCATCCAGGTCCTCTAGGGCTTCTTGTAACTCTCGTGCTGCTTCGCGAAAATTTGTGCCATTATCTGACCAGATGATTTGTATAGGTCCACGTCGAGCCATTATTCTACGAACTGCCATTATGCAGGAATCGGTGTCTAGGGAGTGGGCTATCTCCACGTTGATTGCTCTAGTCGTCAGACATGTGAATATTACTCCGTACCGCTTGCGGAGGTGTTTTTAGGCTCGAGTTCCTCTTTCTGCTTTGGTGTAAAATGGACCGAAGTAATCGACGCCTGTTGCTGTAAATGGTTTTTTGTGGGTGAAAAACCTTTCTTCGGGCAGAAATCCCATTTTTGGTGTTTGTGGTTTTGCCTTTTTGCGTTTACACCAAACACAAGCATTGATCGTCGTCCTGATGATCCTATTTAATTTTGGCATCCAGTATGCCTTCCTGAACTGATGTACTACTACCTGTGTTCCGACATGTTGTGCGTCGACATGAATTTTATTGATCAGCATCCGAGTAAAGATATGTTTGCCATCGAGAACAACTGGGCTTTTGGTATATGTCGATACCTCTTTTGCACGTTCTATTCTGCTATCCACTCGCATTATGCCATTGTCATCCAGGTATACACAATATTTTGACAACCTCAATTTTGAAGAAGGCTTTCCTTTCCTTTCCTTTCCTACTTTGAAATAGCTGTTGCTGTACAACCTTCCACCAGACAGTTTCCGCCCATTCAATTTAGCCGACACTTAACTCATTCAATTTTCGATTACCTTTTAACCGTTTCGTTAAGTTATTTATGTATCTCCCAATCCAGGCAGTACTGCGAATCAATTTATTGTATCCGGAAATTCTTTGTATGAGTATATCCATTGGATGTTCCATCTCTTGAAGTACCATTACGACCCCTGTTTGGTCGTATTCTTCTATAATGGGTTTTTGAAGATCCCATGTGGATTCGGGTCTTTGAAGAAATTCGGGTCCCGTCAACAACCAATGAAGTTTATGCTCTGATATGTTGTCACGCGTTATGACGTCAGCGATGTTTTCATTTGTTGATAGCCAGCGCCACTCTGATCTTACCGATTTTTCACAAATCTCACCTATTCGATTTGCGACAAAAACGTCCATACGTTTATCGCTGTTAATCCAGGTAAGAACCGTACGTGAATCAGTCCAAAAGTAACGTTGATCTATATTGATTTGTAATTCGTGGCTTATCATTTCAGCCAAACGGCATCCCAGTACGGCGGCCATCGTTTCCAGTTTCGGAATAGTTATATGTTTGATTGGAGAAACCCTTGCCTTAGATGCAATTAGTGACACATGAAATTGACATTTATCCTCCTTAACATAGCTGCATCTGATATAGGCAACTGAAGAATATGCTTTTGCACTTGCGTCATTAAATATGTGCCTCTTCCTCTTTGTTGGTGTAACTTTGCCAGAAAGCAGATCATCTGTAACTTTATGCATTACCGTAGTGGAGTACGTGAAGAAGTCGCCTTTTGCGTCCCACAATACTCCTAGCACCTTTTGCTGTACGTCCATTTTTTCCCCTATCATTGCTGTAGACTTGTTCGCCCTGAGAGTTTTGGGAATGGATTGCATCACTTCGTCGCTGTTTGATATAAATTGACACAATTCAAATCCAGCCTTTGAGTGTATTTTCGTTATTGCATTAATGATGTTGATGACTTCATACGCACTAGGTTTGGAATCGAGATAATCATCTACGTAATGATTTTCCAATATAGCTTTTACTGCGTCGGGTAGTTCATCTTTAAATTTGCTAGCATTGTAATTTTTAACAAATTGTGCCAGAAATGGTGAGCAAGTAGTTCCAAACAACATTGCTTTCATTTGAAATAATGATGGCTCTCTTTTTTGGTCAAGATCTCTCTATAAGAAACATTGTGCTGCAGTATCACATTCTGTAATGCTCACCTGATTGAACATTTCGCGAATGTCTGCTACGACTGCTACTGCATGTAGCCGAAATCGTATCAAAATTCCTATTATAGACGTTGACCAGTCTGGGCCAGTAAGCAGGTTGCTATTAAGGCACGTACCGTTGCAAGTAGCCGTAGCGTCGAATACAAGTCGAACCCTGCCGGGCTTTTTTGGGTTGATAACAGCAAAATGTGGTAAAAACCACAGTTTTGGAGAGTTGAGAACGTTAATGTCTGTTAATTGGACGGCATAAGCTTTGTCCAAAAGTTTTGTTATTTCGTTCTTATATGCTTCTGCGGTATCCTTGTCTCTCAAAAGCTTTCGCTCAAGACATTTGAGTCGTTGAAAAGCCATTGACTTGCTTTCCGGTAGTTTTATATCATCCGATTTCCATGGCAATCCAATTTCATAGAAATTACCCTTTTGGTTAATTGAGCTTTCGGCCTTTGCTAATGCTGACCGCTCATCCACAGACCGTGTTTTGTCGATCTTTATTGTACAGGCACCGAAGTTTTCAATACTGAATTGTTGCTTAATCATTTGTTGTAGACATACATCTTCTATTTGACAGCAAGTAAAATGTGATGCTTGTAGATTGGTTTGTGCTGGTCCATGTACTACCCAGCCTAATTTGGTTTTAGATAACATTGGCCGATGCTCATTGCCATCTATAACGGCTCGTGCGGTAATTAATTTAGCATGGCGTTGTCCTATCAATACCATGGGTTGCCTATCCTGTAACTTCGTGTAGTCTACCATATTTTTTGGTACAAATTCTGTTAGCTTCTTATAGTCAAGTTGTTGTGTTGGTATTTTTAGATCGTTGACTAACCAAACTCCATTTAGCTGATGTTTCGGACCGTTCTTTCCACTGATATTAATGGTTGCCGATTCCGCATCTGCCTCATATCTGTAGACACCACCTGTCCAAGTAAAACAAAATGGGTTTGCGTCACCCTTTATGCCAACTTCTCTTGCCAAGCTCATTTCCATGATTGTGGATGTACTACCGTCATCCAAAAATGCGACAGTTTCTTTCGAGCCTTTTTCGCCGTGTACTGTGATTGGTACCATTTTGAGTAATGCAGATTTTGGTGAATCAGATACGCATCCTGTGACGTTTGTGGTGGCTGCTAGATTTACTTGTATGGGTCTCTTGTGCAGTAATGGGTTGTGAAACTTTTCACAATTGTCAATTTTGCAGGCTTGTCTTTCGCTGCATTGGCTTTTATGGAATTTTAGACAGCTGTAACACGCTTTGTTACGATTAGCTAAATCCCATCTCTTTTTAATATCTGCTTTTAAGAATACGTTGCACTTGGTTAGAGGGTGTTTTTCCTCGCTGCAAATAAAGCAAAATGCTTTTGATTTTGGCTTTGGTTGGTTTACCGCCTCTATTTCCTGTGGTTGGGATTGGGTTGCTTTATATTGCTCTGCGAATGACGACTGCTGGTTAATTGATGTAACCTTTTTGAAAAATGAGACATCTTGGATTAGATCTGCTTGTCTTTGTGCCCACTCAGCTAGCTTGTCAAATGTACAGAATGAAGCGCGCACGTTTGCATCTCGTAGATATGCGCCCCATTCTCGTAGATAGTTTTCGGACAGTTTTCCGATCATCATAGCTAGTAATCGTTGTGTGTCGATTAACCGGTTATCAGTGTATTCCAAAGCAGAACTTATGTTTTGAACAGTGTTATTGAATTCTTCGAAATTGTCGATATTGTTGACTGGCTTTACTTGGCACGCTCTTGACATCAACTCTAGTGCAATATTTTCGGCTCCACCATACGCTTTATCTAAGATCGATATGATTTTGTCTGGATCTTTTGCAGAGATTAGTAGCAAAGAAACCTTTTCCTTAGCCACTCCCTTTAGAGCTTTTGATAATCGTTGAACATCTTCCTCTTTGGAGAATCCGCAATGTTTGCTCGTAGCATTGAACTCTTGGATAAAGTGTGTCCAATTCAACGCTGATGAACCATCAAACTCCAGGTGTTTACTGTTTAAGCTCTGCCGCGCCAGCATCTGGTTCATGGCTCTTGTCGCCATGCTCGGATTATTGGTTTCATCCAAATTATTCTGACACTCTTCAGATTGCGAACGAACCCACATTGAAGTTCGCTCATTTCGCACAGATGTTTCAAATCGTTCGGACATGCGGGAAGAACAATCTGTTAGTGCGACCTTGGCTTTTAGAACATTTTTCTTACTTACCAGTGCTTTTTCTTCCGCTTGAAGAAGTTCTAGTTCCCTTTGAACTATAAGTATTTCATTGTGCATACTAGTTAAGTCTATCTCTGAGTTTGCAGTTGGGTTGTTATCTGCCTCTGACAGTATCCGTTTGTTGTTTATAAGCTTTGACTCCTTTTCGCACATTTTACGCTTGACGTCTACGTATGCTGTATCCACATTCTCAATTTGTTCCAGTATAACTAGTCGCTGCTCCAGAACTATTGCATTTGACCCATCAGAGTCTCCGGTGCTGACAAATAATATGGCGTCAACAATTTTTGCCGCCAAATCATTTTTTGTCTCTGTTTCACCGACGCCGATGTCAAGAAACTCACAGACGCGCAATAAAGCGTTTTCGCCTAGTTCCTTTGAGATTGCCTGCTCATGTTTTGCCTTTTCAGCATTGTTATAATTTAAACCTTTGAACGTACGAAGCTGTCGTTTTATCAATGTTTCTGTAACAAATTTCAGGTAGATTGCAAAATGTACATCTCGTAGTGTTTGCGATTTCCACGAATCAATGCGGCCAAGCTGCTGTTTGCTCCACTGCCACATTTTTGATTAAATGGTTTGTTTTTGTTTATGGACTGTATTTCTATCGCTGATTGCTATTTAAGCTATCCGGCTCGAAGGACCACTATGTTAATTATATTTTAGACGCTTATAAACTTTATTTTGATTTTTTCTTAATAGTATGCTTTTACAATGTTCTTATTGGCGGCGTGGTCTTTTTTCGAGTGTGGCCGTATATTGTTAAACTGAGCATACATTTAAATAATCGAAACTTAAATACTAGATGTATCGATATTGATCGAGGCCTTTTACTACGATACAAATAAGCTACGACATAGCGGCCCCTAGTGCGGAATCCCTTTTTTGAGCACGGTCCTTCTCATCGTAGCGCTTGACTCCTATTTTGCATAGACGATTGACTGGGCGACGATACGTGTTTTTAGCCGTCTTTAATTCGACTACGCGTACAACTCCATCTTCACCTGGAAAAACTTTCATAACTCGACCGAGCGGCCATTCGCCGCGCGGGGTGTTGTCTTTCATAACAACTATGTCGTCGACCTCCAAGTTTGGCACATCTTTATGCCATTTCTCCCGATGTATAAGTGTGGGAAGATATTCTTTAATGAAACGTTTCCAGAAAGAGTCTATCTGGTACTGCGAGATTCTCCAAGCTCGTTTCTCCATCGTATTGGGAGTAAAGTTGCCTGGGCCAAGGAGTATGCAGCTTTGCGGGATACAAATATCGTTTGGACACAGACCAAGTTCGTCGTCGGGGTCATCAGATTCCAGTATATATGGTCTGCTGTTGACCAGATATTCTGCCTCCATAAAAATTGTTTGCGAAGTTTCATCGCTGGGATTTGCGTTTACTGTTAAAATTGCTTCAATTGCCCGTTTAAAACAGCCTACTAGTCGCTCCCAGCAGCCTCCGAAATTTGGTGCATTTGCTGGAATGAAATTCCAAATTATTTTAATACTTGCCATATACTCTTTCACGGCACACTCATCCAGGTCCTGTAGGGCTTCTTGTAACTCTCGTGCTGCTCCGCGAAAATTTGTGCCATTATCTGACCAGATGATTTGTATAGGTCCACGTCGAGTGGGCTATCTCCACGTTGATTGCTCTATTCGTCAGACATGTGAATATTACTCCGTACCGCTTGCGGAGGTGTTTTGAGGCTCGAGTTCCTCTTTCTGCTTTGGTGTAAAATGGACCGAAGTAATCGACGCCTGTTGCTGTAAATGGTTTTTTGTGGGTGAAAAACCTTTCTTCGGGCAGAAATCCCATTTTTGGTGTTTGTGGTTTTGCCTTTTTGCGTTTACACCAAACACAAGCATTGATCGTCGTCCTGATGATCCTATTTAATTTTGGCATCCAGTATGCCTTCCTGAACTGATGTACTACTACCTGTGTTCCGACATGTTGTGCGTCGACATGAATTTTATTGATCAGCATCCGAGTAAAGATATGTTTGCCATCGAGAACAACTGGGCTTTTGGTATATGTCGATATCTCTTTTGCACGTTCTATTCTGCTATCCACTCGCATTATGCCATTGTCATCCAGGTATACACAATATTTTGACAACCTCAATTTTGAAGAAGGCTTTCCAGTCCTTAGGCTGATTAGATCGTCCTGAAATAGCTGTTGCTGTACAACCTTCCACCAGACAGTTTCCGCCCATTCAATTTCGCCGACACTTAACTCATTCAATTTTCGATTACCTTTTAACCGTTTCGTTAAGTTATTTATGTATCTCCCAATCCAGGCAGTACTGCGAATCAATTTATTGTATCCGGAAATTCTTTGTATGAGTATATCCATTGGATGTTCCATCTCTTGAAGTACCATTACGACCCCTGTTTGGTCGTATTCTTCTATAATGGGTTTTTGAAGATCCCATGTGGATTCGGGTCTTTGAAGAAATTCGGGTCCCGTCAACAACCAATGAAGTTTATGCTCTGATATGTTGTCACGCGTTATGACGTCAGCGATGTTTTCATTTGTTGATAGCCAGCGCCACTCTGATCTTACCGATTTTTCACAAATCTCACCTATTCGATTTGCGACAAAAACGTCCATACGTTTATCGCTGTTAATCCAGGTAAGAACCGTACGTGAATCAGTCCAAAAGTAACGTTGATCTATATTGATTTGTAATTCGTGGCTTATCATTTCAGCCAAACGGCATCCCAGTACGGCGGCCATCGTTTCCAGTTTCGGAATAGTTATATGTTTGATTGGAGAAACCCTTGCCTTAGATGCAATTAGTGACACATGAAATTGACATTTATCCTCCTTAACATAGCTGCATCTGATATAGGCAACTGAAGAATATGCTTTTGCACTTGCGTCATTAAATATGTGCATTTCAACGCGGTTGACATTGTTCAGATTAGAGCTATAACACCTTGGAATTTTGGTGCCCTCAATTGATATTAATGCCTTTATCCAATTTCGCCATTTGTTTATTAGATCTCCCTTGATTTGGTCATCCCAGCCTATTCCAGACTCCCATACATCTCGCATAAGGATTCGTCCTTTGATTGTGACTGGTGTCATGATCCCCAATGGGTCATATAGCGAATTAACTACTGACAATACATTCCTCTTTGTTGGTGTAACTTTGCGAGAAAGCAGATCATCTGTAACTTTATGCATTACCGTAGTGGAGTACGTGAAGAAGTCGCCTTTTGCGTCCCACAATACTCCTAGCACCTTTTGCTGTACGTCCATTTTTTCCCCTATCATTGCTGTAGACTTGTTCGCCCTGAGAGTTTTGGGAATGGATTGCATCACTTCGTCGCTGTTTGATATAAATTGACACAATTCAAATCCAGCCTTTGAGTGTATTTTCGTTATTGCATTAATGATGTTGATGACTTCATACGCACTAGGTTTGGAATCGAGATAATCATCTACGTAATGATTTTGCAATATAGCTTTTACTGCGTCGGGTAGTTCATCTTTAAATTTGCTAGCATTGTAATTTTAACAAATTGTGCCAGAAATGGTGAGCAAGTAGTTCCAAACAACATTGCTTTCATTTGAAATAATGATGGCTCTCTTTTTGGTCAAGATCTCTCTATAAGAAACATTGTGCTGCAGTATCACATTCTGTAATGCTCACCTGATTGAACATTTCGCGAATGTCTGCTACGACTGCTACTGCATGTAGCCGAAATCGTATCAAAATTCCTATTATAGACGTTGACCAGTCTGGGCCAGTAAGCAGGTTGCTATTAAGGCACGTACCGTTGCAAGTGGCCGTAGCGTCGAATACAAGTCGAACCTTGCCGGGCTTTTTTGGGTTGATAACAGCAAAATGTGGTAAAAACCACAGTTTTGGAGAGTTGAGAACGTTAATGTCTGTTAACTGGACGGCATAAGCTTTGTCCAAAAGTTTTGTTATTTCGTTCTTATATGCTTCTGCGGTATCCTTGTCTCTCAAAAGCTTTCGCTCAAGACATTTGAGTCGTTGAAAAGCCATTGACTTGCTTTCCGGTAGTTTTATATCATCCGATTTCCATGGCAATCCAATTTCATAGAAATTACCCTTTTGGTTAATTGAGCTTTCGGCCTTTGCTAATGCTGACCGCTCATCCACAGACCGTGTTTTGTCGATCTTTATTGTACAGGCACCGAAGTTTTCAATACTGAATTGTTGCTTAATCATTTGTTGTAGACATACATCTTCTATTTGACAGCAAGTAAAATGTGATGCTTGTAGATTGGTTTGTGCTGGTCCATGTACTACCCAGCCTAATTTGGTTTTAGATAACATTGGCCGATGCTCATTGCCATCTATAACGGCTCGTGCGGTAATTAATTTAGCATGGCGTTGTCCTATCAATACCATGGGTTGCCTATCCTGTAACTTCGTGTAGTCTACCATATTTTTTGGTACAAATTCTGTTAGCTTCTTATAGTCAAGTTGTTGTGTTAGTATTTTTAGATCGTTGACTAACCAAACTCCATTTAGCTGATGTTTCGGACCGTTCTTTCCACTGATATTAATGGTTGCCGATTCCGCATCTGCCTCATATCTGTAGACACCACCTGTCCAAGTAAAACAAAATGGGTTTGCGTCACCCTTCTCTTTGCCCTTTCTCTTGCCAAGCTCATTTCCATGATTGTGGATGTACTACCGTCATCCAAAAATGCGACAGTTTCTTTCGAGCCTTTTTCGCCGTGTACTGTGATTGGTACCATTTTGAGTAATGCAGATTTTGGTGAATCAGATACGCATCCTGTGACGTTTGTGGTGGCTGCTAGATTTACTTGTATGGGTCTCTTGTGCAGTAATGGGTTGTGAAACTTTTCACAATTGTCAATTTTGCAGGCTTGTCTTTCGCTGCATTGCCTTTTATGGAATTTTAGACAGCTGTAACACGCTTTGTTACGATTAGCTAAATCCCATCTCTTTTTAATATCTGCTTTTAAGAATACGTTGCACTTGGTTAGAGGGTGTTTTTCCTCGCTGCAAATAAAGCAAAATGCTTTTGATTTTGGCTTTGGTTGGTTTACCGCCTCTATTTCCTGTGGTTGGGATTGGGTTGCTTTATATTACTCTGCGAATGACGACTGCTGGTTAATTGATGTAACCTTTTTGAAAAATGAGACATCTTGGATTAGATCTGCTTGTCTTTGTGCCCACTCAGCTAGCTTGTCAAATGTACAGAATGAAGCGCGCACGTTTGCATCTCGTAGATATGCGCCCCATTCTCGTAGATAGTTTTCGGACAGTTTTCCGATCATCATAGCTAGTAATCGTTGTGTGTCGATTAACCGGTTATCAGTGTATTCCAAAGCAGAACTTATGTTTTGAACAGTGTTATTGAATTCTTCGAAATTGTCGATATTGTTGACTGGCTTTACTTGGCACGCTCTTGACATCAACTCTAGTGCAATATTTTCGGCTCCACCATACGCTTTATCTAAGATCGATATGATTTTGTCTGGATCTTTTGCAGAGATTAGTAGCAGAGAAACCTTTTCCTTAGCCACTCCCTTTAGAGCTTTTGATAATCGTTGAACATCTTCCTCTTTAAAGAATCCGCAATGTTTGCTCGTAGCATTGAACTCTTGGATAAAGTGTGTCCAATTCAACGCTGATGAACCATCAAACTCCAGGTGTTTACTGTTTAAGCTCTGCCGCGCCAGCATCTGGTTCATGGCTCTTGTCGCCATGCTCGGATTATTGGTTTCATCCAAATTATTCTGACACTCTTCAGATTGCGAACGAACCCACATTGAAGTTCGCTCATTTCGCACAGATGTTTCAAATCGTTCGGACATGCGGGAAGAACAATCTGTTAGTGCGACCTTGGCTTTCAGAACATTTTTCTTACTTACCAGTGCTTTTCTTCCGCTTGAAGAAGTTCTAGTTCCCTTTGAACTATAAGTATTTCATTGTACATACTAGTTAAGTCTATCTCTGAGTTTGCAGTTGGGTTGTTATCTGCCTCTGACAGTATCCGTTTGTTGTTTATAAGCTTTGACTCCTTTTCGCACATTTTACGCTTGACGTCTACGTATGCTGTATCCACATTCTCAATTTGTTCCAGTATAACTAGTCGCTGCTCCAGAACTATTGCATTTGACCCATCAGAGTCTCCGGTGCTGACAAATGATATGGCGTCAACAATTTTTGCCGTCAAATCATTTTTTGTCTCTTTCTCACCGACGCCGATGTCAAGAAACTCACAGACGCGCAATAAAGCGTTTGCGCCTAGTTCCTTTGAGATTGCCTGCTCATGTTCTGCCTTTTCAGCATTGTTATAATTTAAACCTTTGAACGTACGAAGCTGTCGTTTTATCAATGTTTCTGTAACAAATTTCAGGTAGATTGCAAAATGTACATCTCGTAGTGTTTGCGATTTCCACGAATCAATGCGGCCAAGCTGCTGTTTGCTCCACTGCCACATTTTTGATTAAATGGTTTGTTTTTGTTTATGGACTGTATTTCTATCGCTGATTGCTATTTAAGCTATCCGGCTCGAAGGACCACTATGTTAAATTTATTTTAGACGCTTATAAACTTTATTTTGATTTTTTCTTAATAGTATGCTTTTACAATGTTCTTATTGGCGGCGTGGTCTTTTTTCGAGTGTGGCCGTATATTGTTAAACTGAGCATACATTTAAATAATCGAAACTTAAATACTAGATGTATCGATATTGATCGAGGCCTTTTACTACGATACAAATAAGCTACGACAACGTCGTTACATCACAGCAAGATAATTATGTTACAACGTCACGGAATTACCTAAGCCAAAGTAGGTAAAACACAAACGTAGGTCAGTATATGGAAAATTCTCAGAATTTCGCAACCCAACGACAACACGAATTCAACTGCGATGAAAAATATAATAATTTTAATTATTCTTTTGAAAACATGAACGAAATTATAGCTCTTGTTCCTGAATTTAATCCATCGTCCGTAAAATCATTGGATTCGCATCAGTTTGTTAAACGTGTGGAAACTCTGAAAAACGCATATAAATGGGACGACAGAAAGATAATTTTACAGTTCACCAAAAGATGCAAGTTGCAGCTCCTTACTGGGTGGATGCAACGACTTCGCATGTCATTTAAAAATGCTGAAAACCATCGGGAAACAACGGAAGCTATTGGTAAAAAGGGTGAGTTATCTGATTCAGCAATTGTAACACATATTATAAACGGAATCAACAATTACGATCTTAAGAGAAAGGAATCTAACTATTATACCTGATATAACGAACTTTTACGAGGTATACATGCCTATTCGGCTCATAACGAAATCAAATATAATCCACATAGTTTTCAAAATAAACGTGAGTGCAACGGTAATACGCAGAAGTCAAGTCAATCTGTAATAAAACGGACACCCAAAGAAAAGATAGAGCCGTCAATCAAATGCTTTAATTGTTAAAAGATGGGACATTATTCCTCAGATCCTGTTCCAAAGCGTAAACCTCGATGTACTCATTGTAATCGTACTAATCACGACTCTACCAACTGCCCTGAAAAATTTAAAAACGTTTCGAAAGTAAATAAAATTGACTCAAACATCAACTCAGATATCTGTAAATTTATTTCAGTTAACGGAAACGAAACAAACGCATTCGTCGTTCCAGGTAGTACACTTACTCTGATTCGAAAATCATTTGCAGAAGACGTATGCGTTTTGTAACGATGTGCAATAACCCTGAATGGATTTGGAGGAGAAACATTTTTCTGTAACCAAAAACTAAATACGAAAGTCGTTGTTGACAAGATAGGTTGAAATTCTTGTAGTGGAAAATGACTTAATATCTGAAAAAGTTTTATTGGGTAAGGATATTCTTTGTCGAGATGGCAATAAACTAATTATTCACGGAAACAAATGTTTTATCGAAAACATACGCCAAATAGAAACGACTCAAAATCGAGCGGATACGGAAAACGAAAAATTGGAAAAAGTCTTAACAGATAATGCTGCTTGTTTCTTGCACAAGACCAACGAATTAGGTAAACGCTCAATATCGAAAATGAAAATCGTTTTAACATCAAACGTCCCATGTTATACGAAACCATACCGAACACCGTTTGCGCTCAGACCTATTGTTACGAATTTCATATCTGAATTATTGTAAAACGTCATTCGACATTCGTCCTTCGGATTCGACGTACGCCTCGGTTATCGTCATCGTAGATAAAAAGAATGGAGAACATCGTCTTTGCGTCAACTATCGTCGCCAAGTATTAACAGTATTACGGTCAAAATTCCATTTCCTATGCCAAACATGGAAGAGCAATTCGCTCAACTAGCTGGAACTAGATACAACTAGATTATAGACTATAATCAGTATTTTAGTGTTAACCATTCATAGAAATAAAATTAAGACATAATATATTAGACTTAAATATAATATTTAATGGAATCACAACTAAAATATGTTAATAGAAAGATTATTATGAAATCCTGATCAGACACTGATCGACAAAGGCAGTAGGCGGGAAAGTGAAAAATAAAAAGTGAAAAGTAGGCCATGTCCATTTGCCTAGTTGCCTGCCTCATTTCCTACTTCCATATTTCACATTTTAGAGTTCTAATAATTTAAACAAATTTCAAGTAAAAACAAATTTCAAATAAAAATGCCCAATCCTGACTGGCCTAACTTTAATAATACATCTTCTATTTGACAGCAAGTAAAATGTGATGCTTGTAGATTGGTTTGTGCTGGTCCATGTACTACCCAGCCTAATTTGGTTTTAGATAACATTGGCCGATGCTCATTGCCATCTATAACGGCTCGTGCGGTAATTAATTTAGCATGGCGTTGTCCTATCAATACCATGGGTTGCCTATCCTGTAACTTCGTGTAGTCTACCATATTTTTTGGTACAAATTCTGTTAGCTTCTTATAGTCAAGTTGTTGTGTTAGTATTTTTAGATCGTTGACTAACCAAACTCCATTTAGCTGATGTTTCGGACCGTTCTTTCCACTGATATTAATGGTTGCCGATTCCGCATCTGCCTCATATCTGTAGACACCACCTGTCCAAGTAAAACAAAATGGGTTTGCGTCACCCTTTATGCCAACTTCTCTTGCCAAGCTCATTTCCATGATTGTGGATGTACTACCGTCATCCAAAAATGCGACAGTTTCTTTCGAGCCTTTTTCGCCGAGTACTGTGATTGGTACCATTTTGAGTAATGCAGATTTTGGTGAATCAGATACGCATCCTGTGACGTTTGTGGTGGCTGCTAGATTTACTTGTATGGGTCTCTTGTGCAGTAATGGGTTGTGAAACTTTTCACAATTGTCAATTTTGCAGGCTTGTCTTTCGCTGCATTGGCTTTTATGGAATTTTAGACAGCTGTAACACGCTTTGTTACGATTAGCTAAATCCCATCTCTTTTTAATATCTGCTTTTAAGAATACGTTGCACTTGGTTAGAGGGTGTTTTTCCTCGCTGCAAATAAAGCAAAATGCTTTTGATTTTGGCTTTGGTTGGTTTACCGCCTCTATTTCCTGTGGTTGGGATTGGGTTGCTTTATATTACTCTGCGAATGACGACTGCTGGTTAATTGATGTAACCTTTTTGAAAAATGAGACATCTTGGATTAGATCTGCTTGTCTTTGTGCCCACTCAGCTAGCTTGTCAAATGTACAGAATGAAGCGCGCACGTTTGCATCTCGTAGATATGCGCCCCATTCTCGTAGATAGTTTTCGGACAGTTTTCCGATCATCATAGCTAGTAATCGTTGTGTGTCGATTAACCGGTTATCAGTGTATTCCAAAGCAGAACTTATGTTTTGAACAGTGTTATTGAATTCTTCGAAATTGTCGATATTGTTGACTGGCTTTACTTGGCACGCTCTTGACATCAACTCTAGTGCAATATTTTCGGCTCCACCATACGCTTTATCTAAGATCGATATGATTTTGTCTGGATCTTTTGCAGAGATTAGTAGCAAAGAAACCTTTTCCTTAGCCACTCCCTTTAGAGCTTTTGATAATCGTTGAACATCTTCCTCTTTAAAGAATCCGCAATGTTTGCTCGTAGCATTGAACTCTTGGATAAAGTGTGTCCAATTCAACGCTGATGAACCATCAAACTCCAGGTGTTTACTGTTTAAGCTCTGCCGCGCCAGCATCTGGTTCATGGCTCTTGTCGCCATGCTCGGATTATTGGTTTCATCCAAATTATTCTGACACTCTTCAGATTGCGAACGAACCCACATTGAAGTTCGCTCATTTCGCACAGATGTTTCAAATCGTTCGGACATGCGGGAAGAACAATCTGTTAGTGCGACCTGGTTCATGGTTCATCTGGTTCATGGCTCTTGTCGCCATGCTCGGATTATTGGTTTCATCCAAATTATTCTGACACTCTTCAGATTGCGAACGAACCCACATTGAAGTTCGCTCATTTCGCACAGATGTTTCAAATCGTTCGGACATGCGGGAAGAACAATCTGTTAGTGCGACCTTGGCTTTCAGAACATTTTTCTTACTTACCAGTGCTTTTTCTTCCGCTTGAAGAAGTTCTAGTTCCCTTTGAACTATAAGTATTTCATTGTGCATACTAGTTAAGTCTATCTCTGAGTTTGCAGTTGGGTTGTTATCTGCCTCTGACAGTATCCGTTTGTTGTTTATAAGCTTTGACTCCTTTTCGCACATTTTACGCTTGACGTCTACGTATGCTGTATCCACATTCTCAATTTGTTCCAGTATAACTAGTCGCTGCTCCAGAACTATTGCATTTGACCCATCAGAGTCTCCGGTGCTGACAAATGATATGGCGTCAACAATTTTTGCCGTCAAATCATTTTTTGTCTCTTTCTCACCGACGCCGATGTCAAGAAACTCACAGACGCGCAATAAAGCGTTTGCGCCTAGTTCCTTTGAGATTGCCTGCTCATGTTCTGCCTTTTCAGCATTGTTATAATTTAAACCTTTGAACGTACGAAGCTGTCGTTTTATCAATGTTTCTGTAACAAATTTCAGGTAGATTGCAAAATGTACATCTCGTAGTGTTTGCGATTTCCACGAATCAATGCGGCCAAGCTGCTGTTTGCTCCACTGCCACATTTTTGATTAAATGGTTTGTTTTTGTTTATGGACTGTATTTCTATCGCTGATTGCTATTTAAGCTATCCGGCTCGAAGGACCACTATGTTAAATTTATTTTAGACGCTTATAAACTTTATTTTGATTTTTTCTTAATAGTATGCTTTTACAATGTTCTTATTGGCGGCGTGGTCTTTTTCGAGTGTGGCCGTATATTGTTAAACTGAGCATACATTTAAATAATCGAAACTTAAATACTAGATGTATCGATATTGATCGAGGCCTTTTACTACGATACAAATAAGCTACGACAACGTCGTTACATCACAGCAAGATAATTATGTTACAACGTCACGGAATTACCTAAGCCAAAGTAGGTAAAACACAAACGTAGGTCAGTATATGGAAAATTCTCAGAATTTCGCAACCCAACGACAACACGAATTCAACTGCGATGAAAAATATAATAATTTTAATTATTCTTTTGAAAACATGAACGAAATTATAGCTCTTGTTCCTGAATTTAATCCATCGTCCGTAAAATCATTGGATTCGCATCAGTTTGTTAAACGTGTGGAAACTCTGAAAAACGCATATAAATGGGACGACAGAAAGATAATTTTTACAGTTCACCAAAAGATGCAAGTTGCAGCTCCTTACTGGGTGGATGCAACGACTTCGCATGTCATTTAAAAATGCTGAAAACCATCGGGAAACAACGGAAGCTATTGGTAAAAAGGGTGAGTTATCTGATTCAGCAATTGTAACACATATTATAAACGGAATCAACAATTACGATCTTAAGAGAAAGGAATCTAACTATTATACCTGATATAACGAACTTTTACGAGGTATACATGCCTATTCTGCTCATAACGAAATCAAATATAATCCACATAGTTTTCAAAATAAACGTGAGTGCAACGGTAATACGCAGAAGTCAAGTCAATCTGTAATAAAACGGACACCCAAAGAAAAGATAGAGCCGTCAATCAAATGCTTTAATTGTTAAAAGATGGGACATTATTCCTCAGATCCTGTTCCAAAGCGTAAACCTCGATGTACTCATTGTAATCGTACTAATCACGACTCTACCAACTGCCCTGAAAAATTTAAAAACGTTTCGAAAGTAAATAAAATTGACTCAAACATCAACTCAGATATCTGTAAATTTATTTCAGTTAACGGAAACGAAACAAACGCATTCGTCGTTCCAGGTAGTACACTTACTCTGATTCGAAAATCATTTGCAGAAGACGTATGCGTTTTGTAACGATGTGCAATAACCCTGAATGGATTTGGAGGAGAAACATTTTTCTGTAACCAAAAACTAAATACGAAAGTCGTTGTTGACAAGATAGGTTGAAATTCTTGTAGTGGAAAATGACTTAATATCTGAAAAAGTTTTATTGGGTAAGGATATTCTTTGTCGAGATGGCAATAAACTAATTATTCACGGAAACAAATGTTTTATCGAAAACATACGCCAAATAGAAACGACTCAAAATCGAGCGGATACGGAAAACGAAAAATTGGAAAAAGTCTTAACAGATAATGCTGCTTGTTTCTTGCACAAGACCAACGAATTAGGTAAACGCTCAATATCGAAAATGAAAATCGTTTTAACATCAAACGTCCCATGTTATACGAAACCATACCGAACACCGTTTGCGCTCAGACCTATTGTTACGAATTTCATATCTGAATTATTGTAAAACGTCATTCGACATTCGTCCTTCGGATTCGACGTACGCCTCGGTTATCGTCATCGTAGATAAAAAGAATGGAGAACATCGTCTTTGCGTCAACTATCGTCGCCAAGTATTAACAGTATTACGGTCAAAATTCCATTTCCTATGCCAAACATGGAAGAGCAATTCGCTCAACTAGCTGGAACTAGATACAACTAGATTATAGACTATAATCAGTATTTTAGTGTTAACCATTCATAGAAATAAAATTAAGACATAATATATTAGACTTAAATATAATATTTAATGGAATCACAACTAAAATATGTTAATAGAAAGATTATTATGAAATCCTGATCAGACACTGATCGACAAAGGCAGTAGGCGGGAAAGTGAAAAATAAAAAGTGAAAAGTAGGCCATGTCCATTTGCCTAGTTGCCTGCCTCATTTCCTACTTCCATATTTCACATTTTAGAGTTCTAATAATTAAAACAAATTTCAAGTAAAAACAAATTTCAAATAAAAATGCCCAATCCTGACTGGCTTAACTTTAATAAACCCGGAAACGGCAAGTTTAAAAAATTTGCTCAAAAACTGAAGGTTCCTAAAATGGCGACAGATTGGCGCAACCAAATTATGAAGCCAAAGCCAAAGTGGAAGGATGCACCAAAATGTGCTAAATTTAATGCTCGTCCAAAATTCCACGGTTTTAAAGTGGACAAAGTTAAACCTAAGATCGAAGCGAAGAAGGAGGTAATTTCTCCTAATACGAAAGTAATGGGGGTGGCTCCTTTTGGCCACGTTTCCCGTGAGGTACGCCAACTCACTAGAAGTCCGACTTCCAAACTAAGGAGTATCAAGAAAAAACGTCGTGTGGCCGATAACGTAAAAAAAATGGCGTTCAATAGCCTGAAGTCAGTTGGTAAAGAAGTACAGAAAATAAGAAATAAAAAGAATGGCTTAAGGCCGCAGCTAAGGTCGATCAACTGGAAAAGTCCAAGAAAATCGTTAATAAACATCCCCGAGAGCTGGCCATCCGAAGAGGACACACCAAGATAAATATCGCTAGAAAGTTTTGTCACCAGACAGTTCATTAACATACTGATTCAGCCCTGGGCAAGCGACGTTATGCTCTACCCCTGGTGTTATCGATAAGTATCAAAGAGTTGGTAACAAAACGTTGACGAGAAAGGGTGCGAACGAAGAAGCTCCTACGATCGGTGGTAACGAACGGCCACCACGAACGAATCCAACGGCATCGCTTTGCAAACGTCATTTTATTGTTAAGTCTCAATTAGTTAATAAACTTATATTAATTATCCACCTAAACGTACGAGTCTGGCATTTCTATTGTTCTATAAGTCGCACTCCCCGCCGAAGCCTTCCTGACAGCTTCTCCATCTACAATCTTCTACTGGGTAATGTGATTTGCAACCGACATTCTCAGAAGTGGGTATTAGGTGTGACAATTTTCAGATGTGGGATGGTGTCCAATTTAGAATTTGGATAGTGTGCAAAAAGGAACTAATATTTCTCATAAGTAGAAGTGTGTGAAGACAAAGGTAACGCGCAATTTTCCGCGGTAGAATAGCGTGGCATGAGAAACTCGCAAAGTGTAATAGTGTGTGTTCTGCGCATAAACGAACTAGTGGAAACGAGAACGAAAGACGAATAAGCAAAACGAAAAATCAACGAACATACAAGTGTGAAAGAGACAACAATAATGCCGCAGAAAAACTACGTTTCAAAGAAAGCTTTGCAGCAAAAATGTAGACAAGCTGGATTGTCAACATCAGGAAATCGAGAACAATTACAGAGAAAACTAACCGCGATCTGTAGTGACGACGAATACGCCAGTGCGGAAAATCAATCAATGGCTAAAAAGATAAACGAACTAGAAAAAACGATTAGAGTATTGCAGGAGCGTTCATTCCAACCTGCAATGATTTCGTCACCAATTAAGCTTAGTGACGTAAACGTACAAGAAGTTTCTGGAGAAAGAAACGTGCATTTGACAAACGAACGAACAAACGTAACGTATTTGCCAAACAATAACAATGCTACGTATCAGCAGTACGATAGAGTGGCTACGATTCAGCAACTCGGTAACACTGCTACGACTCAGCAGTTCAGTAATGTTTCTACGTTTCAGCAACTCGGTAACACTGCCACGTCTCAGCAGATCATGTCGATACTTCGCAACAACTCGGCTATGCAGCTCTCAGCAGCACGCTTACTGGTAACACGGCTATATGGTTACGCCTTACCAACACGTACCCTTCGCTCCGACTCATCAAAGTGGTAACATTGCTACGATCCAGCAGTACAATAACGTCGTTACATCACAGCAAGATAATTATGTTACAACGTCACGGAATTACCTAAGCAAAAGTAGGTAAAACACAAATGTAGGTCAGTATATGGAAAATTCTCAGAATTTCGCAACCCAACGACAACACGAATTCAACTGCGAAGAAAAATATAATAATTTTAATCATTCTTTTGAAAACATGAGCGAAATTATAGCTCTTGTTCCTGAATTTAATCCATCGTCCGTAAAATCATTGGATTCGCATCAGTTTGTTAAACGTGTGGAAACTCTGAAAAACGCATATAAATGGGACGACAGAAAGATAATTTTTACAATTCACCAAAAGATGCAAGTTGCAGCTCGTTACTGGGTGGATGCAACGACTTCGCATGTATCAGCAACGCAGCTGATGTTTATTTAAAAATTCTGAAAACCATCGGGAAACAACGGAAGCTATTGGTAAAAAGGGTGAGTTATCTGATTCAGCAATTGTTACACATATTATAAACGGAATCAACGATTACGATCTTAAGAGAAAGGTATTTAACCATTATACCTATGTAACGAACTTTTACCAGGTATACATGCCTATTCGGCTCATAACGAAATCAAATATAATCCACATAGTTTTCAAAATAAACGTGAGTGCAACGGTAATACGCAGAAGTCAAGTCAATCTGTAATAAAACGGACACCCAAAGAAAAGATAGAGCCGTCAATCAAATGCTTTAATTGTCAAAAGATGGGACATTATTCCTCAGATCCTGTTCCACAGCGTAAACCTCGATGTACTCATTGTAATCGTACTAATCACGACTCTACCAACTGCCCTGAAAAATTTAAAAACGTTTCGAAAGTAAATAAAATTGACTCAAACATCAACTCAGATATCTGTAAATTTATTTCAGTTAACGGAAACGAAACAAACGCATTCGTCGTTCCAGGTAGTACACTTACTCTGATTCGAAAATCATTTGCAGAAAACGTAGGCGTTTTGTAACGATGTGCAATAACCCTGAATGGATTTGGAGGAGAAACATTTTTCTGTAACCAAAAACTAAATGCGAAAGTCGTTGTTGACAAGATAGGTTGAAATTCTTGTAGTGGAAAATGACTTAATATCTGAAAAAGTTTTATTGGGTAAGGATATTCTTTGTCGAGATGGCAATAAACTAATTATTCTCGACAACAAATGTTTTATCGAAAACATACGCCAAATAGAAACGACTCAAAATCGAGCGGATACGGAAAACGAAAAATTGGAAAAAGTCTTAACAGATAATGCTGCTTGTTTCTTGCACAAGACCAACGAATTAGGTAAACGCTCAATATCGAAAATGAAAATCGTTTTAACATCAAACGTCCCATGTTATACGAAACCATACCGAACACCGTTTGCGCTCAGACCTATTGTTACGAATTTCATATCTGAATTATTGTAAAACGTCATTCGACATTCGTCCTTCGGATTCGACGTACGCCTCGGTTATCGTCATCGTAGATAAAAAGAATGGAGAACATCGTCTTTGCGTCGACTATCGTCGTCAAGTATTAAAAGTATTACGGTCAAAATTCCATTTCCTATGCCAAACATGCAAGAGCAATTCGCTCAACTAGCTGGAAACGTCTATTTTACGCAACTTGATCTACGTATGGGATACCATCAAATCGAGATAAGTGAATCGTCCAAACAGTACACGGCGTTTGTTACAGCTGACGGGCATTACGAATACAACAGAATGCCTTTTGGACTCGTTAACGCTCCGGCAGTCTTTCAGTCGGTAATGAACCAAATCATAAAACGTATGGAATCAGGTGAGGTCCTCGCATATTTAGATGACGTAATAATCCCAAGTAAGACCTTCGAATCTGGTATGCAACGAATTAAGAAGTTTTTCTCAATCTTACAAGACAGTGGCTTAACCCTACGATACGACAAATGCAAGTTTCTGCAATCCGAAATTACGTTTTTGGGCCACATAGTCAATAAAGATGGAATAAAACCTGGCGAATGTAAAGTAAGCGCAATTAAAAATTTTAAAGTACCTACAAACGTAAGAGAAGTAAGAAGATTCCTTGGTCTCACAGGTTTCTTCAGAAAATTTATTGAAAATTATTCATTAATATCACGTCCTTTAACAGAACTGCTACGCAAAACGGAGGCGAATACATTTAGTTGGGGAGAAGCCCAGCAAAATGCATTTAATTAATTAATCGAAAAACTATGTAGCGAACCTGGTTTCACTCTATACGATTTTTCGGCTAAACACGAAGTACACACCGATGCTTGTGCTTTAGGCCTAGCAGGAGTTTTACTAGAGTTACATAATGACAAAGATTGGCGTCCCGTTTGTTATTTTAGTCGACACTGTACCAATGCTGAGAGTAAATACCACAGTTACGCATTGGAAACGCTTGCAGTAGTAGAAACACTCCAAAGGTTCAGAGTCTACCTTTTGGGAAAATCATTCCGTCTGGTGACGGATTGCTCAGCTATTGCCAAGGTTAAAACGAATAAAGAACTCATTCCACAGGTGGCGCTCTGGTGGATTAAAATAATGGATTACTACTGTGAATTTATTCATCGAGATGGTAGCAAAATGGCTCATGTAGATGCGTTGAGCCGTGCTCCAAATTTACCCCCGGAAGGATCACTAGATGAATTTGTTAGAACCATAATTTCAGAAATCGACGACTGGTTGTTAACAATGCAACTACAGGACAAAATACTTGCCGAAATAATCGCAGTACTGAAGGGAAAGCGTCACAGTGATGAACTGAAGCAACTACGTATTGATTGTGTCATCGAAAATAATCGCCTTTATCGGAAAACGGAAAACACTATCGCGTTTGTTGTGCCAAAGGCAGTTAGATGGCGTATTGTTAAAAGTTGCCATGATGATGTCGGACACTTCGGTCTTGATAAAACCATTGAGAGGATTCAAAAACGTTTTTGGTTTCCAAAGATGAGGAAATACGTGAAGGACTATATTTCCACATGCATCCAATGCTGCTACTATAAGTCTAAAGGAGGAAAGCCTGAAGGTCGCATGCATTACAACGATGTTGAACCGGTTCCTTTTCGTCGACTTCACGCGGATCATTTGGGTCCTTTTATTCGAAGCAAACGAGGAAACACTCATATACTGGCTATATCTGATTCATTCAGTAAATTTCTAATCGTAAAAGCAGTTAAAAGTACAAAATCATTACCTGTTCTATCAACGCTAAACGAAGTTTCTAGTTACTTTGGCTTGCCAAATTTTATTATAAAAGACCGTAAGCAAAACCATATCCAACACGTCAAGAATGCTGTACGAACACCCTGTGCAAATGGTCAAGTGGAATGCGCTAATCAAATAATTCTCAACTATATACGAACGATGAACGAAAATCCTAAGGATTGGGATCTGACTCTTCATAACCTTCAATGGACCGTCAACTCGCAGAAAAACAGTACCACTGGATTCAGTCCAATTGATCTCGTATTTAATTTCAACGCTATTGATGTCGAGCAGAACAACCTTACTGCAGCGATACACGCAGATCTGGATAAGCCATATTCCAACGAAACCATCACCGAATTTCGAAGTCAAGCCGCAGCCAATATCGCATCAGAAAGAGCTAAATGGAAGAAACGTTTTGACGCCAAACACACTTACCCCTTTGTTTATTCCACAGGTGATCTTGTAGTAGTAGAACACGAACCAGCCGCGACAGGCGAATCGCGTAAACTGGAACCACGATACCGAGGTCCTTATCAAGTGGCCAAAATCCTTGGAAACGATCGTTATTTAATCAAAGATGTCCCCGGCATACAGGTTACAGGACGTAAATACTGTTCTGTATATTCCTCGGATAAGATGCAACCCTGGTGTTCAAATATTCCCGAATTGGATGTATCTGACGACGAAGATACTCGAATCGAGGGCGATCCGAATGCAGGATTGGCCGAGCTGTCACCAGACAGTTCATTAACATACTGATTCATCCCTGGGCAAGCGACGTTATGCTCTACCCCTGGTGTTATCGATAAGTATCAAAGAGTTGGTAACAAAACGTTGACGAGAAAGGGTGCGAACAAAGAAGCTCCTACGATCGGTGGTAACGAACGACCACCACGAACGAATCCAACGGCATCGCTTTGCAAACGTCATTTTCTTGTTAAGTCTCAATTAGTTAATAAACTTATATTAATTATCCACCTAAACGTACGAGTCTGGCATTTCTATTGTTCCTATAAATCGCACTCCCCGCCGAGGCCTTCCTGACAGCTTCTCCATCTACAATCTTCTACTGGGTAATGTGATTTGAAACCGACATTCTCAGAAGTGGGTATTAGGTGTGACAGTTTTGATTAAGGTGATGAAAGAGGAGGACAAAGCATATGAAAGAAAATTAGGCTTACGTATATATTGAATTTTTTTGCATTAGAATTGACAACGATTCTACAAATTTTTTAAAATTTCTAATTTCTTTATTCGACCCATATTTGTATTTGAAAATAAGTAAACATCTGGATTGTTAATGCAATTTTATATCTTTTGCTCTTTACAATGGGGAAATTTGGTTGTTTGGCAGTTCGATTGGGTGTCCCGAGTAGCTTATCTTATTTAGGACCGGATTTCATCCAATTAGCTATTGCTTCCATAGCGCTAGAAACAGGCGGACATGGCCAATTTTTCTAGCTAGCTGACTGATGTACATTTTTACATTTGAGCAGTGACAGAAATCGAAATGTATAATTGATTATACATATAAGTAAAATTATTTCTAACTGCAGTTTGTGCCGTAGATTGAAATGATCCCCCATCATCACTTTCGGATTCAACGTCGACTTTGTCAGCCACCAAACTGAAATGTTCGAGAAGACGATCTTGCCAAATTCAAACTGGCCAACTTTGCTTTGAGCTCATTTACATTTAAACTTAATACTTCGTCTCTATTCATTTTATATTCGTCGTAGCTTACTCGTTACAGCTGAAATTTAAATATATTTTACAAAAGTATAATCTTACTCTATTGTTAGTAATTTAATTTTCTCTTTCTTCCAAATTTATTTACTTTACTTTTGAATCAAAATTAATTTACTTTACTTTTGAATCAACATTAAGGTACTTTACTTTAATTCAAGCCAATCTTTAAATTATTAGTTATAATTTTGACATAAATTTATATTGATTTAATTTAATGATTGCATCAACTCAATTCAAATTATAACATCTTTCGTTCTGTAAACATAATGTTAATTAACATAAACATCTGGCTCACCACTATGTTGCCTTCTCGCTCGCTCGTGTTGTCTCACCAACGCGGTTTATTCGCGCCAATTCTGTTGATATGTCGATCTTTCACGAATGCTCTCACTAACGCTGTCTCACTCGTGACGCCAATGCCGATGTCTCCCTCTTGTACAAATTTTTCGCAGTGACGCCACCAATCTTGTGAGTCTAATGCTTTCTTGCTCTTGCCGCCAATGCCGATGTCTACCTCTTGTACAAATTTTTCGCAGTGACGCCGCCAAACTTGTGCGTCTAATGCTTTCTCGCTCTTGCCGCCAATTGTTGTAGCTTCTCTTGCCGCCATTTTTACAAGCTTCGCTTGCCACCAATTCTCAAGAATCTCCCACTCTAGGTTATTTGCCACATAAATCTCCCATCTCAGTGAATAGTTCCCACGACGATACTCCAACACATTTACAAAAATTTTTTTACCGCTCTTTGTACATTAAGGTTAAATCAAACACATATTTTTTTTCGAACTTTTTCTGTTATTGGCGACTCAATTTTAATGAATTTTTCGCTTCGAACGTTTTTTTTAACCTTGCAAACAGGGCATATTAATTTTGTTCAAAAGTGTGCAACGCATAGAAGGAAGCATCTTCGACCATATAAAGTATATATATTCTTGATCAGCACGACGAGACGAGTTCAAATAGCCATGTCCTTCCGTCCGTCCGTCCGTCCGTCTGGATCAACGCAAACTCCTCCTAGACCGTAAGAGCTACAGAGCTGAAATTTTGCATGTAGGCTATATACTGCAGGCGTTCTATATCTCGGATTCAGCCAGATCGGATCACTATATCATATAGCTCCCATACAAATGACAAAGTCACGAACAGTGACTTTTCTTAATAACTTCGTTAATTTCTAAGCTATTGTCGTGAAATTTAATATTGGTGAGATAATTACACATATAAACGAGTGTGCCAAAGTTAATCAAGATCGGGTGACTATATCATATAGCTCCCATAGGAACGATCGGTGGAAAACAGTGCCTTTTTAGCTTAAACGTTTTTCCACTTTGATGGCTATAGGTAAGAAAAGAGTTACCAAAAATGTTGCAAGGGTATAGAAACTTTGTCGAACTCGAAGTTAGCCCCGGCCCTCTGGGTTTTTAATTATTACAACATCTTTTAAGTTCGATGCACCATGTAAATGTACATATCTCACTTCTGACACCAATTTGTGGGACTGTTAGTGCAATCCCACTTCTGACACCAATTTGTGGGATCGTTAGCGCAATCCCACTTTTTCCTCCCGAATTTCTAGGCCGTTTTTACTCACAATCAATCGTACAGTTTTATTCAACATTATTTCTTTATATATTTATCACTTAATTATTACATAACTGTACTCTTTTTATTCGAGCAGCCACGAGGAACACAACCGGTCGACACAACTTGACGCCATAGAACTCTTTTCTCAATGATATCGATGGTTCTCTCTAAAATGAGGAGAGGGGGCACGACTAAAACCAAAACAAAGGAGATAACAAAAAAAATTGTTTATAGTATATTAAATAAATAAATTATATATATTAAATATTAATTTAATTAAATATATATTATTAAGTATACAAATAAAAGAAATATAATTAAAAATATAATTGCAAAAAGGGTATATTAATTTTGGTCATAAAAGGAAGCATATGCGACCATAGATTCTTGATCAGCATGATGAGACGAGTTAGCCATGTCCGTCCGTCCGTCCGTCTGGATCAACGCAAACTCCTCCTAGACCGTAAGAACTACAGAGCTGAAATTTTGCATGTAGGCTTGTATATACTGCAGGGGTTGTATATCTCGGATTCAGTCGGATCGGATCACTATATCATATAGCACCAATACAAATGGCAAAGTTACGAACAGTGACTTTTCTCAATAACTTCATTATTTTCTGAGCTATTGTCGTGAAATTTAATATTGGTGAGTTAATTAGACATATAAACGACTATGCCAAATTTGATCAAGATCGGGTGACTATATCATATAGCTCCCATAGGAACGATTAAGAAAAGTAACTTCGTCCTTTTAACGCGATTGCTTTCAAATTAAATATTTTTTAGTTTAATATATCTGTTAATGACTGTTCCGAATTTGATAAAGATCGGGTGACTATATCATATAGCTCCCATAGGAACGATCGGTGGAAAACAGTGACTTTGATCAATATCTTCGTTATTTCTTATGCTAAGATTGTAGGCGGTTCTTTCGCAAACTTTAGCCTTTTTAGAAAAAACGTTTTTCCATTTTGATGGCTATAGGTAAGGAAAGAGTTACCTAAAAAGTTGCTAGGGTATACAAACTTTGACGCGGTCGAAGTTAGCCCCGGCCCTAAATATAATTAAAAAAGTAAATATATTGAAATATATGAAAGAAACTAACTTCGGCTATGCCGAACTTTATATACATTTGCAGTATGCTTGGCAATAATATTTTTTCTTTTTGAAATTTCTTGCCCTGCAACTCTATTCATCAATTCACAAACAAAATATTACTTCTCTTTTAACTACAATTTTTTCTTCTTCCATTATTCCCTAAGCAAAGCACGGCACGCATACACATACAGTTCATGTAGCGTTGCGTCTGTGTGTGTATGCGTGTGCTCTGTTGATTTGATGATGACGTAGTAGGCAGCAAGCAGCGCTGCCGGCAGCGTTTAAACCGATTTATATTGACTGTAACTTGTGTTTTATTTATACGATCAGATTCAAATTTTGGGATCTGAGATTTTATTCAATACTATCATATTGGTAAATTTCATGGGGATACTCCAATTTTTGCGAAAATGTTTCTTCTAGAGCTATATGATATAGTTTTCGATCCTAAAGATTTTCATACTTTATCTTACCCGGGTAATATAAAACCCAAAAAAATTTCATCCCGATAGCTCTTAAGACGGCCGAGTAAAACGCATACGCACAGACGGACAGACGGACATGGCTATATCGGCTCAGCTTCTCATGCTGATCAAGAATTTATATACTTTATGGGGTCGGAAACGTCTCCTTCTGTGCGTTACAAACATCTGACCAACTTTATAATGACCTCTGCAAGGGTATATGTGGGCATACATAATATACACATTGATGGGATAATGTTTAATAGTTATAGATGATGTCAGAGCAGATATATTTGCAACCTGTGCAGAGCAATTTGTTACTAGACATCGACATTTAATGTGATTACAAACATAATGTAATATTTTATTTCGAGAGCCCCAGCCAAGTGACCTGTTTTCAAGGGTCTTAGAAGGCGGTATAAATTTTCAATTAATTTTCAAAGTTTCTCATATCATAGCAAGTCAATCTAGTTATATTAGATTATATTAAATATTTCAGTGGAATAGTAACAATATTGCTGCGAGCTTGAAAATTATTTAAATAAAAAGTTTCAAAAATTATCGTGTTGGTGCTTCAGACAAAAATTAAAAAATTGATAAAATCCTTACATGAAAAACACGCGAATTTTAAAAAATATATAACAAATTTTTAAGTTCAGTCCCCGTAAAACAGGAAACAGGTTTCTTCCTTTACATCAAAATTACATACATATGTCAATTGCAAAAAGTTACAAAAGTTGAATATTGTCCCTTTGGCCATACTTAAGTTATACATATAAAATTCTACTAAATCAAAATTAACTACAAATTTTAGCATACATTCATCCCTCTAATCTAAACATTTTTAAAATCCTTATTGTTCCTTTTGACAAAAATTGGGAAATACAAATTTAGAACATAATACTCAAAAGTTACAAAAGTGGTTACGTTTAATCCTTTATATCAAAATTAAGTAAAATTTTAACACGAAATAAGAATAAAACTCTTCATCAAAATTAAGTACAAATTTTAAAATTAATTCCATAAAATGTTACAAAAGTTAAAAGTTATCATTCATTATACGAAACATATATATTTTATATTACATTACATCAAAATTAAGAACACATTCCATAAAAAATGGTTAAAGGTTACGAAACATATACATAATCCTTTATATTATATCATTGTGATTTTTAATGTCCTTTCGGCCAAAGTTACGAAGTACATATAATTAAGCGAAATTGTAAAAATAAATTCTTTTATTTGGAAATTTGGCTAAATTTTAAAAGATCCTGTAACCTGTATCCTGTTAGCGTACCAGTCATATCCAAAATTATGTGCAGCAAGGCGACAGACCGTCAGCGCAGATTCTAGGATTGCAGGCATGCTCATCGGACACACAGCTCATGTGAAGGACTGCAGAAATGAAAGGTTGCGGATGTTCCAGAAACGCTTGCACACCTCCTGTGTAGCCTTGGCAGCGATGAGGCTTAGGTACCTAGGAGTCCATCTGCTGAAAACGCTTCAGGATGCAGCCAAGCGAACAATATACCAACTCTTGACATTCGTCTGACACCCATATCCTGTAGTCGGTCTATGTGGGATGTTACGGATGTTCAAGAAACGCTTAGACATCCTGTGCAGCCTTGGTAACGAGGCATAGCTACGCCATCTAAGAACTCGCTTCAGGATGCAGCCAAGCGAACAATTTATCAACTCTTGATGTTCTGTCAGATATAAGCCCCCGCTCCAGCACCCCACGCACGAAAATCTGTCTGTGGGACTCCTAGTGGATGGCCTGCTTAAACTAACCTAACCTATATCTAGAAAATCTAACCATTATATTTAACAATTGCAAAGTAATAACTTCTTTACATCAAAATTAAGTGAAAAACAAACGATTCTTCATCAAAATTACACAAAAGCACAAAAATCGGGAAGTAATTTTTTAATTAAAAATTAAACTTAGTGTTCGTTAAAATTTCAGAATTTAAAAATTTAAGTTTATGGTGTTTCGTGGTTGTTTTGTTTAAAAGTATCTATATATCCCGTTTATATTAGTGTTTCCTAAAAACGCGAACTAAATTCAAACTTCAAAACCGCGTCTACGATATTCATACAACATTCAAACATCGTTTCGAAAACAAGTCACAAATTAAAATTTTATGACCGCATTAAATTTTTCACAGATATTTACTTTTAGGTGTACGAAATTCGCCAAATTCGTCTTGTTCTCTTAGGTTCACAATCAAATGTCAAAAACGTGCAGCAGCAGTTTTGAATTACGACGGCTTTGATTTTATATCGATTTGGAGGATTTTGCAATTTGATTGAACCGATTACTCATTGAGGTATTTAAGAATATAGGCATATCATTTCTATGAATATATTTGTGGAATTAAGTCCAGCATCATATATTTAAGAAGCCCTTTTCCGTGGTGAAAAATACTGACTGCATACAATGGAAGCTTGCAGTCTCTGCAGTCAACGGATGTCCGTAGGTGCCTTTTGGCCACATTGCTTGCCAACCAGTTGGGCAGACAAATTACAGTTTGAAAGGTCGCTAGCGGCAAACTTGAAAAGGCCGACGATGAGAATTGCATGTATGTCTTTTGTTTTGTCAATCTCTATTGCATATTTAAAATTCTTTTATTTTCCACCAAAATGAATTCAGTTTTCTTGTTCGTTTTCATGAAACGATCGTTTTGCAAAAAATTTTTTGCTTTAAAGGATGGATAAATTTTCATTCGTAAAAAATATTGTGTTCACTCCAATCAGCTAAAGCTGCAAGGCTCACATATAGAAGCTAATAATGCAGTGTCAACGGAATGTAAGAATGAACGATTTAATCTACCTTCAACGGATTATTACGGAAAATTACCAAAAACTCTTGCCAGTGCATAAGCTGAAGGTACAAAGTAGTAAAATTTTGAGCGGCAAGGGGATTCGAACCCGTTTTCATCGAATATATATAGCGGAGTAAGCAGCTCAACGCGCTCGACCATCGTATGAAAAGAACTTATTGCTCGGTCGGCAACAGTTCTAAATTAACAGAGCTTTCTTTGCATCTGAAATGGCTCGCAAATGATGCTGTTAACTTAACATTAGATACAACTATTTCCGTTAAGCACCGAAATAATTTATTCAAACTTTCTTTAATTTGTGATTTAGTTACTAATTTATAACCTGCAATTATAGATTGAACAGTATTTCAGGTGTTTAGGTCAAACTCACAAACATGGGAGTTAAAAATTAGTAAATAACATGAATTCGTAACAATTTTTAAAAATAGGCAGAAAATAATAAGTTTTTTGTCAAGACATAAAATTTTGTGATTTATTTTTAACTATATCCTTGCTCAATAAAATTTTTAAACTGCGAAGTGCAAAGATCGAAGCTTAAAAGCAGTGTTAAATTGCTGTAGTCGAATTAGCAAAAGTCATAAATTTTGTGCTATTCATTGCTGTGACTGTTTAGAAAATATGAAAACAAATACTTTGTGTTGCTTTTGCTTCCGAAAAAAACCGAAATCGTAAAATCTGACAGCAAAAGCAGCAGCAAATAACCGAAATAGAAAATTTTGAGAGCAGCAGCAAAAAGCAAAAATCCGAAAGCAAAAAACCCGACAGCAGCAGCAATAGCAAAAACCCGAAACAGATTGCTTCGATAGCAACAGCCAAGTTATACATTTTAATACTAGGAACTGTTCCGACTGTTGCTATTGGCCAAATTCGGAAGTCGACGAAAGCAGCAGTCGGAAAAATAGTCGCAGCAGACTACTTGATTCTCAATTTTTGACCTACTTTGATTTTACTTATACATACGAAATGACTAATTGATAATTTACATGTATTTAAAGAGTATTGAGTACTTTCATGTGTTCATAGTTTCCGAAGCAGAAGCAACAGCACACAGCAAAACTGTTGACAGTTTTCGCAGTTTTCAAACCCTGCTTAGAAGTTGGTTTCTGGTGTTAATTGTTTAAACAGTTTCAGTTCTGCCTTGTCCCATTTTGTTAAGATTTGCCTTCTTGACATTTCAGATAATTAATCACACTCTCCAACTCGAAATGTGTCAGGGGCATGCAGCAACGCCTCGTCGCGTTCTTGCATGTGACAATAAACGGCAATTATTTGTATATTACCAAGTGCTTAAACAAAAAAAAAACCGAAAAAAATAATGTGTGAAATTCAAAGTAAGGCTTACATATGGTCGGCGTGTTAACCCATTGCGTGTCAAAATTTTTAAATAGTTAATATCTGCGCGTCTATTAAGCTAGCTTACATACCAAATTTAATGTCGGTAGCTTACATAGTTTTTAAGAAAATCTGTTTTTTGTAAATTCCGGGGGCGGAAGGGGGCGTGGCAAAAATTTGAAACAAACTCGATAAGCGTACATACTACACGAGACTGCATACCAAATTTGGTGGCTCTAGCTCTTATAGTCTCCGAGATCTAGGTGTTCATACGGACGGACGGACGGACGGACGGACGGACGAACGGACGGACAGACGGACATGGCTAGATCGACTCGGTTGTTGATCCTGATGAAGAATATATATACTTTGTGGGGTCGCAGATGCTTCCTTCTGCCTGTTACATACATTTTGGCGACTTTAATATACCATTTCACCCTATGGGTGTATGGTATAAAAATGCCTATCAAAGAATTCAAACATGATTTGCACTATGTTACGGAAAAACAAGCTATCGTGGATAGAAGATGAAAAAATAATTGGTCAAACCATTAATTATACTATACACCTGTTCACGCCACCGGGTGAACAGCAGTGAGCGGCGAAGAGCAGTGAGGAGTGAGGAGGGTTTTCTGATCCTCGGCATCTACGGTCACACCAGGAGGGGTGACTGGGTTTTTTCCAATGGGCATCGCCATTATTACGAATCGAGATTTTCACCCGAACACCCGTTCATCACCTATATATTTTTCTCGAATTGTCAATCTGTTGTACACCGAACCATTTCGTGTGTGTGTCGGTATACCTAGTGAATTCAATAAAACATCATTAATTAAAACGAAGGTTTTCGCGCGTTTTAATCACTCACGTACGAGAGCCTGAAGATATTGGCACCCGCCAACCTTTTCAGGCTTAGTCGGGTCCTTCCGCCCCTCCACAAACATTGGTCCTTCGAGCCGGATATCCTTCCGCTCCTCCAGATTGCATCGGCGGAATTCCTGATAAGTACCAAAAGTTCATTATTCGTTTCATTTGCCCCTACATACTAATAAAAGTGTGAGGTTTTCCCGCTTCTCCATAGCGACCTACACACTTTTACATATTGTATGTACATACCTGACCTGTTCCAAGGGTCCATGGTAGTTCCTAATCCTTAGCGTGTTTGTCCAACGTTCTCGTTTTACATTACATTTCACAGGGCAGTCACCTTGGCCCATTATTATTTACCATTTTTATTAATGATCTCCCCACCGTTCTTTTAAATTCCAGAGTTCTTATGTATGCCGATGATGTAAAAATCGCTAATCGCATCGTAGACTCTCTCTCATGTCATACCTTGCAAGCTGACCTGAATGCTTTTCAGGGGTGGTGTAGGACTAACTTGTTATCTCTAAACTGTTCTAAGTGCAAAGTTATGTCTTTTTATAGAGGTTCTCCCCAATTAACGAGTTACTTTTTAAATAATTTCCCGTTAGAAAAAATTAATAATACTTCCTTGGTTGTAAAAGATTTGGGGATCTTAATCGACCACAAACTTAGTTTTAATCAGCATATATCGACTACTGTTAGTAGGGCTAAGAGTGTTCTTGGCTTTATGAAGCGCTGGTCGAAGGAGTTCAAGGATCCATATATTACCAAAATACTTTTTACTTCTTTAGTCCGCCCCATATTAGAATATGGATCTTGTGTTTGGTCTCCTCAATATGAGTTTTATCAAAACAAATTAGAATCTGTACAAAAACAGTTTTTACTCTTTGCCCTTCGTGATTTGCGCTGGGATCCAACTGTACAACTTCCATCTTATTCTAGTCGACTTCAGTTAATTAACCTTCCTTCTTTAACTAATCGTAGAACAATGCTTGGTGTAACTTTTCTTTACAAACTTTTGAATGGTGAGATTGACTCTTCCGAGCTGTTGAGCCAAATTAACATTTCTGTTCCATCTAGAAGGACCCGCAATTTCACACCGCTTATACTTCCCACTTGCACAACTAACTATTCTCTGCATGAACCTTTTCGTATACTATGTAGTGACTACAACAGACTTTGGCACGTTATCGGTTCCGAAACATCGCTTCCGGGTATTAAAACTGCGATCTTGTCATTCCTCGCTCGTAATTAGTTGTAATCATCTTTATTTATACCTATCCTGTTTTCTTTTTATATGTTACCTATTATCTCATTACATTTAATATTTTCTATTTCTTTAGTTTAATTTATGTTTATATATGTAATACGCCTATGCCCTTAGGTCGGAGTGGGTAGAGGTTGTAACATTAACTTTACTTAGGGTCATTCGTAACAGGCCCGGGCCTGGTGTCATATGGGCCACTTGTTCGTACTGAGCGTTGTACGACTACGTCTATATATTTCCATTTTTATTTATATTTTTTCCCCGCACTTGTCCAAATCCACCTTTTTTACATATGCATTCACATGTACATGTAATTTCCACAGCTGTTTGCCAAGTCCGCGTAAAGGGTTAAAAAACAAAAAAATATTAAAGTGTTATAAAAAATAGAAAAAAAATAATAATCCAAGTGTTCACCGCGTTTTCTTATGTGTTGAAATAATTATTTTTAATGCCAAACTAATTTCCGCACGCGCGTATCTACGTACATACACACATCGTCATCTGTTGATGTACGCGCATATGTACATATCCATGTACATACATATAATCCCTTCACACATTTACCACAACACAAAAGGCCAAAAAAAATATTGTTTTTTTTAATAGCACTTAACCTATGCACCGCGATTTCTTGCGCGTTCGAATTAGGTGCGAAATTAATTCCTCACGCGAATTAAGATTGAGTCTGTTCTGGTTGAGTGTTAAATCAAGACTGCTTTATTGAATCAAATCATATTCTGGTTTGGCTTACATCTAAGTGTTTATAATGTTTTCTTCTGGTCACTTTTCTTGTGACACTCTATGTTTAGGGAAACTGTCACTTATCTTGTGACACTCTATGTTTAGGGACTCTGTCACTTATCTTGTGACACTCTATGTTTAATGGAATGGTATTGTTTATGTTTACATTAATGTGGAGTGTAGACCTCTTGGGTCGGCTGTTATGGGAAGTGTTGCTAATGGCATAACTCCTCCCCTCTGAGAGTATGAATTCTCCTGAATTCTGTTTACATTAATGTTTATATTTTTCTTTTTACAGTATATATGTATATAAATGGATAAACATATAATAATAATAATAAAAAGTGTTAAAAATATGCCATTTGTCATTTTCTTTTCGTATTTAAGTTCTGTGATTTCTTTTAAATTGTCAAAATTATTTATTGTTACATGATCAAAGTTTATTGTGTTTTTATAGGTTTGATTCAATAGTTCTGTTGGATAAAAAAATTTTTCGTGAAATTCTGTTTTTTCGTTAAAAAATATTTCATTTAGAATTTGAATTTTACAGTTACCGAATTGAATTAAGTTACTTCCATTAAGTATAATATTTCTTTTATCGCAATTTTGATATATTTTTGTATTCTTGGCATTTTTGATTATAATTGTATCATCGTCAATTTCTTCAATACTCGTTATATTGTTGAATATAAATTTGCAATTATTATTAATGGTACAACTATTACTTAATTTTAATTCTTTTAAAATTTTGTTGGGTTCAAATGTAAATGTTTTATTATTTATTTCTGCAATTAACTGATTTTCTTGGTCTATTTGTATATAATCTATATTTGGTATAGGAATAATTAACTTAACATCTATGGTTATAAATGATTTTGGGATTTTAATTGCGATTATGATGCAATTATTCTTATATTTTAAAATGCCCATACGGATTAGTTTTAATTTATAAAAATCAATGTCAAATTTATTTATTTCCTCTTCTGATAAAATTTCTGGTACGATTATATTATTTTTTGCTGATGCTATGTTTTCCTGAATATAATTTATTTTGAATTCTATATTTTTTAATTTTCCCATTTGGTCATTATGAAGTATTTTCATTTCTATTTCTTGATTTTGATTGTCCATGCTTGTAAGTATGTCCTTGATTATTGTTCTGTCTTGTTTAATTGTTTCTGCTAAGTTGTGTATTGTTTTATTAAAATGTGTATTTATAACAATTTGTTGGTTCATGTCTTGTATAATATTATGGTTGTTTTGGTCAATATTGTTAAGGTGGTCTAAAATATCTGTTCTATCTTCATCGTCCATAATTCCAAAAAGCCATTTGTATGTTGTTCCTACAACATTTAACATTCCTCTTTTTATTCTGTTGTTTGGGGTTATGGATTTTATTTTAGCTCTAATTAGATTTATTTCGGCTAATAGCTCCTTTTTTCCTGTGATGTTAAAATTTTTAATGTTTGTCTCCATTTGATTTATTATATTATTTAAAGGGTCGATATTAATAATGTGTAGTATAATTACTGTTTCATTAACTATTTCCGTGGAATAAGTTTGTATAGGTGCATATCCTGCATTTGATTGAATTGGTTCAATTTGTAATCTGCCTTGAACACACATTATAACATAAAAAATTATGAAAATCTGAGGATAAGAGAAAAAAAAATTTTTGTTTCAAAGATGTCAATCTGTCTTTTGTTGGAAATTAATTTTTTCCTGCTTTGACGGTCTTTTTATATTACATGGATGAATATTATTTAATGTTGTAATTCTAAAATAAGGTTCATCCTTATGCCTAACTCGTTTATAGTTTTTAATTGGTCCTTCCTGTCTTTCCTCCTCATAATCTTCTCTTGTTTTATTTTGTTTGCTTAAAATTTTTTCTTTGTGTTTGATAATAGTGTTTTTTAGTTTTTCCTCATCTTCTATGTTTTTTGCATAATTTGGTGTACATTTTATTGTAGAGTGATAACGGTTATTATAAGCTGTTATATTCGTCGATATTAATAATGTGTAGTATAATTACTGTTTCATTAACTATTTCCGCGGAATAAGTTTGTATAGGTGCATATCCTGCATTTGATTGAATTGGTTCAATTTGTAATCTGCCTTGAACACACATTATAACATAAAAAATTATGAAAATCTGAGGATAAGAGAAAAAAAAATTTTTGTTTCAAAGATGTCAATCTGTCTTTTGTTGGAAATTAATTTTTTCCTGCTTTGACGGTCTTTTTATATTACATGGATGAATATTATTTAATGTTGTAATTCTAAAATAAGGTTCATCCTTATGCCTAACTCGTTTATAGTTTTTAATTGGTCCTTCCTGTCTTTCCTCCTCATAATCTTCTCTTGTTTTATTTTGTTTGCTTAAAATTTTTTCTTTGTGTTTGATAATAGTGTTTTTTAGTTTTTCCTCATCTTCTATGTTTTTTGCATAATTTGGTGTACATTTTATTGTAGAGTGATAACGGTTATTATAAGCTGTTATTGCTAATTGCATTTTGGATGAAATTGATAAATCATCATCTATTCCTGCTATTATTTCAATGAGAGTAGAATGTAGTCTTTCTATGTCTGCATTTCCTGTATGTGAATTTGGCTTTGTATAATGGATTTCTATTTGTTCTTGGTTTAAGTATTGTTTTATCTGTTCTGATCTAAATTCATTATCCATTATTATTTTATGTGGCTTATTGAATTTGGCAAAGTGTTCAATCATAATTTCCATTTTAGTTTTCCAGTTTCTATCTGTTATATTATAAGCGACTGCGAATTTTGTGAGCTTGTCTATGATTGTAACAAACGATTTGTGTTTTATATGAAATATGTCCAAATGTATAATTTGATTTTTGACATCCGGTGTTTCTGTGAATTGAAACTTAGGTTTGATTGGTTTTCTGTCATATTTAATTTCCTTACATTTTTTACAATTTGAAATTATCAACTGAATATGGTCTCTTAGCTTTGGAAAATATATTTTGTTCTTTAACGAATTAAAGGCTTCATTTATTCCGCTATGTAATGAATCTTTGGTGTGGTAAATAGCTATTTGTTTGTGTAACTCTTCCTCGCTTGAAATTTCCTGAGCTCTCTTAGTACATTTAAAAAATTTTATATTATTACAGTGTGAAAAAATGTTCATTAAGATACATTGTATCTTATAATATTCTGAGTCTGGAACTTCTGAAAAAATTCCTACTGTTCTTTTATTTATATTATTTTGCATTTTGATTTCGATTTCAATTTCTGTTTCTGCTGGGCTTACTTCTATTATTTTTCTACCATGCTGAATATTAATATTGTCCGTTGTTGTATAAGTTACTATTATCTGAGTTTTATATTTGTTTACAATATCGTCTTTTATATAGAAATTTGTAAATCCTCCTTCCTCTGCTGAATGCTGTGTATCTGATAGTTCAAAGTTTGACTCATTTGTTTTATCCTTGTTTATTAGTTCAGCTGTTTCCTGTCTACTTAAAAAATCTGCCACTTTATTGTCTTTTCCTTTCAAATATATTATGTCATAATCGAATTCTTGTAATTTTAAAATCCATCTTTGGTGTCTTGCTGTCATTTCTTTCCCTTTGTATTTTGCGTTTAGATATTTTATCGGAGCATGATCTGTTATAATTTGGAATTTATTACCTATCACATAGTGTCTAAAATAGTTTACTGCATGTATAATGGATAAAAATTCTTTATCAATTGTACTGTAGTTTTTTTCGTGTTTATTTAGAGTTCTTGAAAGGAATGCAACTGGTTGCTCTTGTTGAGACAATACTGCACCTATTGCGAAGTCACTGGCATCTGTTGTAATGGTAAATGGTTTATCAAACTCTGGATATTTTAAGATTGGATGTGAGCTTATAAGTGTTTTAAGGTTTTCAAAGGCATCTATAAACTGTGGGTCATTTGTATTAATTTGTGTGCCTTTTTGTAAATATCTGATCATTGGGTAAGCTATTTTGGAATAGTCCTTAATAAATTTTCTGTAAAATCCTGTCATACCCAGAAATCCTTTCAATTGCTTTTCTGTTTTAGGTAGCTGCATTGCTTTTATTGCTTCTATTTTATGTGGATTGGGTTTAATCCCTTCCTTTGTGAGAATGTGTCCTAAATATTCAGTATATTGTTTCATGAAGGAACATTTGTCTGGTTGAATTTTTAAGTTATGCTTTCTAAGTATTTTGAAAATGTTTTCTAGAGCAATCTTATGTTCCTCAAGTGTTGTTGAAAATATCAAAATATCGTCCATGTATACAACACAACTTTTGTTTATATAATCCCTCAGTATTTCATTCATTAAACGTTGAAATGTGGCTGGGGCATTTTTTAACCCAAAAGGCATTCTAACATATTCATATAAACCCATTGGTGAAATGAATGCTGTTTTCTCTATATCTTCTTCTGCCATTAAAATTTGGTGATAGCCTTTTGCTAAATATAATGTAGTACAATATTGGGCTTTACCGAGTTTGTCTAATACAGCGTCCATGATAGGTATTGGGTACTTATCTGGAACGGTTACTTGGTTTAAACGCCTATAGTCTACACAAATACGATACTTTTGAATTCCAGAGCTATCTCTTTTTTTAGGTATGACACATATTGGAGAACTATATTTGCTTTTGCTTTTTCTTATAATTCCATTGTTTTCCATATAAATTATTTGTTTCTTTATTTCTTCTTCATATTTTGGGGAGACCCGATAGAGTTTTGAATTAATAGGTTGGTCTGTAGTAGTTTTTATGCTATGAACTATAGTGTTAGTATTGGTTAAGTGATCCCCTTCTTTGAAACATAACTTTTCGTACTTTTTTGAAAGATTTCTTATTATTTGTTCTTCCTCAGTATTGAGTTCTTTTAACTTAAGATCATCAATTTCACTTACTTCCATTACGCAAACATCTTCTGATTGTTTGGAAAGGAATGGAATTTCGACCCCATTGTTAAGTTTAATAATTTTGTTTTGAAAATCAATATTTGCAAAATTCCTTTGAATGAAGTCCATACCCAATAGAAAATCATATGATTTTCCCAGGGGCATAGCCACCCATTTTGTTCTTGCATAATTTATATATTTAAACTCCCTTGGCACTTTTGTTTTCACTAAGTAACTGTCACTTTCTATTTTTCCCTTTATTGTATGTATGGTTTTTGAATATTTCTCAATTATTTTGTATTTGGAATTATGTACATTAGTTGTGTTTAAAATGCTTATGGTTGATCCTGTATCTACTAAAATAATATAAGTATCTTCCTCTATTGTTCCTTTTATAAAAATTTTTTTTTCATCCGAGGCTAGTTGGTAAAAAACTCTTGATTATCTGTGCTGTTTACTACTTCCTCATTTATATTATCTACACTCATTGCTTCTGCTGGTGGTTGCTGATTATTTTGTGGTTGCTGATAATTTTGATTTTGTCTTACGTTCTGACTCTGTTGTCTATTCGGATTTTGATACTGTCTCGTATTTTGACTCTGTTGTCTATTGGGATTTTGAGACTGTTTTACATTTTGACTCTGTTCAGTATTTCGGTTTGTATTTTTATTAGTTGTCTGTTTGTTATATGTACTATGGTCATTGTCATTTTTGGTTGATAATAGTTTTTTATTTAAATTTCCATAATTCAGACCAATATAATTTGCAAGTTCAATTCTTATATCTGTTAATGTTGTTTTATTCATTAAGGCAATGGCCATTGGACCACAAGATAATTCTTTTACTCTTTGAATTAAGAGACCACTTAATATGTCAACTAATCTGCTATTGTTTTCAAAGACCGAAAAATCAGTAATGTCCTCAACAATTGCTCTTACTTTAAAATCAAGATCTCGAACGGTAGTTACCCTTAAGTTATTAATTTTTCTGGTTAGACCCATTTGATCCGTTCTTGGGCGATAATGATGTCGAAGACGAGTTTTGCAATCAGCCCAAGATGTAGGGGGGTTAATATTAAGCATAGTTCTAGCCTGACCTTGAATTTTGGTGTTGAGTATAACAGTGAAGACCTGGTCGTTATCATCATACTCCTCCATGATTTGGTTGACTGCCGAAATGAAACCATGTAACGTTCCCTCCTGTCCAGTGAACACCGGCAAGTACCTTGTTTCCTTCTCGATGCTGTTTCTCTCCCTTGTTGTTGGATTAGAATGCATCTCTTGATTGGATATTATTATTGATGTTAGCATTTGAATGCATTGTTGTATTTCGTTCATTTGTGCCATTTTAAGGGTGTATGTTTTATTGTTTCGTTAACTTTTTTTTTTTTTTTTAAGTTTCCACAATAATTCTGTTTGTTTGCACAAAGTGTTTTTACAATATTATATTGTTTCGTTATTTGTCACAAAATGTTTTTATAATATTATATTGTTTCGTTGGCTTAGATTTTCTCCAAAGTTTCCACAATATATATATTTTATTTTGTCACTAAATGTTTTGTTTTCCACAGTATTATATTGTTTCGTTATCTTTGATTGCGTTCAAAGTTTCCACAATATTTTAGCTGTGAACTCGAGTACCGACTGCGCCAATTAAGATTGAGTCTGTTCTGGTTGAGTGTTAAATCAAGACTGCTTTATTGAATCAAATCATATTCTGGTTTGGCTTACATCTAAGTGTTTATAATGTTTTCTTCTGGTCACTTTTCTTGTGACACTCTATGTTTAGGGAAACTGTCACTTATCTTGTGACACTCTATGTTTAGGGACTCTGTCACTTATCTTGTGACACTCTATGTTTAATGGAATGGTATTGTTTATGTTTACATTAATGTGGAGTGTAGACCTCTTGGGTCGGCTGTTATGGGAAGTGTTGCTAATGGCATAACTCGCGCGTCTTTGGAAACCGGTGCACTTGCTTACATATGTACATACATACTTACATAGTCATACATTGCACATATGTACATATCCACAACACATAATCCATTTCGGTGTCGCGCATTGATTTAACACCACCCCACCTCCAATTAAATGACAATTACTTACGTTATTTTTGTTGTGAACAACGCGTGTGCACACATATCTATATACTCACCTGTGTACTTATGCATGTACGTACATACATACATAGATCAAGCATTTGTCCACATGCATTGATCGTTTGTTTTGTTTGCCTTCGCGCACAACACTCGCGGTGTGTAAAAGCGTTCTTTTGTTCTTGGTTTTCTCTTTTTTGCACAACCACAAAAAAAATTATTAACATAATTAAACAACAACATCAAAATATAAACAACGGCCGACAGCTGTTTTCGGAGTAGTGGTGACACGTGAGTCGAGTCGTGATATCGATAGGCGGCTCAAGCGCGCCAAATTCAAATCACATTATTTCCGATTCCTTTTTTTCGCCTAATTATATATCCGCCCATATTTATAAATAAATACATATATATTTTTTCCAGCACTATCGGGCCCATATTTATATATCCGTCCATATTTATAAATTATATATATATAATTTTTTCCGGCCAGTATTTTGCGCACATATATATATCCGCCCATATTTATAAATAAATACATATATATTTTTTCCAGCACTATCGGGCCCATATTTATATATCCATTCATATTCAAAAATTATATATATATTTTTTCCGGCCAGCCTTTTGCGCTCATATATATCCGCCCATATTTATAAATAAATACATATATAATTTTTCCAGCACTATCGTGCCCACATTTATATATCCGTCCATATTTATAAATCATTTATATAATTTTTCCGGCCACTTTTTGCGCTCATATATGTATCCGCCCATATTTATAAATAAATACATATATATTTTTTCCAGCACTATCGGGCCCATATTTATATATCCGCCCACATTTATAAATAAATACATATATATTTTTTCCAGCACTATCGGGCCCATATTTATATATCCGTCCATATTTATAAATTATATATATATATTTTTTCGGCCAGTATTTTGCGCACATATATATATCCGCCCATATTTATAAATAAATACATATATATTTTTTCCAGCACTATCGGGCCCATATTTATATATCCATTCATATTCAAAAATTATAAATATATTTTTTTTCCGGCCAGCCTTTTGCGCTCATATATATCCGCCCATATTTATAAATAAATACATATATATATTTTTTCCAGCACTATCGGGCCCATATTTATACATCCGTCCATATTTATAAATTATATATATAATTTTTCCGGCCAGTATTGTGCGCACATATATATATCTAGATCCAGATTTATACAAAAACGTATTTTCTTTTATCCTATACATCTTTATTTATATATTTCCTCCGTGTTTTGTTTTATACGTACTCCCAGCGTTACTTACGAATCCATACAAACTTGTTTTGTAATCATTTAGCTTTGTCTACGTGCAAGTTTTGATCCGCACTCGTGCGTTCGTATATTGTTCCGCATCTATCCTATTAAAAGGGCTCCGTTTCCGAGCCACACGCGAGATAACTCTCCCGCAATCCTGCGGTGCACAGTGAGAAAGCTCTTGCGTCCTCATACAGTCCACTTCTCATTTCCTGTGGTTTTTTTTTCCAAAACCCCACAAACTCGGTGTTCGACGGTAAGGTCGTCCCCTGAGTATGTCCACGGAGCCGTCCAAGACTGCGCCGAAGTCTAACGGTCTTTGTCTCCCTCTTCAACACCGGAGAAGGTTCGGCCTCCGATAACTCCGGCGACCGTGAAGCGTACGGATATTTCGCGCAAGTTCTCGTCTGTTCGCAGCCGCAGCGAATCCCCAAGATCCCGTCCGTCTTCGTCCAGCCTCCCTCAGGGTCGCAGATTCTCGGTTAAAGACTCGAGTGAACACAAAGGTCGTTCCAAGCTTTCAACCCAGACCCAGATCCCGCACGCTGTTGTGACGCACTGTTCTGACGCTCCCGTCACCCGATCCGTATCACAACAGCGCAGAGAACACTCCAGAATGTCCCTCTCCGATTTCATTCTGGCGTGCGACGCATTGACTCTGTTCGAAGCTCGGGAGAGTGAAGCTCTAACTTCTGAAGTGCCCTTGTTTTCCTTAAAATGCACTTAGAGCAGCTCAAATCCCTTTGGTCAACTGTCGAGATGGAACACTCCCGTTGTCACAAGGTTTGACAGTTCAAACCGACGAGGAAAGCTTGGCAAACATAAGCCGCATCAAGGCGAAGCACGAATACGCTATGCGGCGTATGTGCGATGCGGGACGTTGTTCGGAGAACGCATCGAACAGCTCTCGGCACAGATGACGAGTCTTATGCGTCAGCCAACCGCTTCGTCGAGGCCGGCGGGGCATAGAGTTCCTCCGTGTGAGGTGGAGACATTTGATGGCGACAGCCTAGCATGGCCCACATTCCGCGATTTGTTCGCCGCCATTTATATCGCCAACCCGTACTTGTCACAAGTGGAGAAGCTCTATCACCTGAACACCAAGACGCGAGGGGAAGCGAGAACCATCGTAGCTAAGTCCCCCCTGACGAATGAGAGTTCCAGGCCGCGTGGGAGAACCTCACCGCACGGTACGAAAATAGCCGTCTGCTTGTCATGACTCAAGCCAGACAACTTCTTCAGATTCCCGCGGTGGCACAAGAGTCGGGCAAATCCTTGCGAGAGCTGCAGACTGCGTTTCAAGGGGTCTTACCGCGCTTGAGCGTTCGGGTGTTAGTACGGAGAATTGGGATGTCTACTTATCGCCATCTGCTCTAGCAAATTGCCGAAGGCCACAATCCTCCTGTGGGAGCAATCAGTGCCAAATAAGACTGTCGTCTCAAATTGGTCCGATTTGAACCAATTTCTTACCGATCGGTATCGTGTCCTGGATGCCACCGAAGAACATAAGTCGGGCCCAAGTGTGCAAGCCATCCCCTTTGGCCCCCGCAAATCCTCTGCAACGATGAAGGTCCAAGCGTTCCCCGCGAAAGCCCAGCTCAAACCGGCTTCTTGTAAGCTGTGCCACGGGAGAATCACCCTATACGGCTCTGCCCTAGTTTTCTTGATATGCCTGTTCACAGGCGGCTGGAAACCATTAGACAGCAGGGACTTTGTCTGAACTGTTTTGCCCGCGGTCATCAAGTGAAGGGCTGCTCCAGTGCGCATAATTGCCATACCTGCAAGGAACGTCATCATACGCTGTTGCATCCTCGTGATGTGTCCGTGTCCTCGCCGTCCGCTGCGCAAGTCCCACCATCCAGCGCCACAGAGGGTCCGTCCACGAGCAACCAGCTCACAAATGCTCAAAGTTATTTTGCATCTACCCCAGGCAGAGGCCTTTTAGGCACTGCGATTGTCACGCTGCACCATCGTGGTGTGGATCACCATATTCGGGCGTTGATCGACTCTGGGGCCGATTCAACTTTTCTCTCCGAGCGTGTCTTAGCATGGTCCAGCCCCCCTTCTACCCAGTAGACGCTGCGGTTACTGGCATGGGCCAGAGTGATGGAGGCTGCGCCGACAAGGTGTGTCTGCTATTGCTGTCTCCCCCGTGTGACAGACTGAACAAGATCGAGGTCTCCGCCTGGTCGTATCCAAATTGTCAGGGGCCATTCCAACAGCTCCATTCCTTAATACGGTTCCGACGCAGTGCTCGATCGCCCCCTGGCTGACCCGTACTACAACAAGCCCGCGCCTATTGACATGATTATCGGTGTGACCTGTTTCCCCACATCCTCGGAGAACGATAAAAGATATGTGAGTCGTCGCTAGAAACATCTTGATGGTCTGTGGACTATCATGCCCCCCTCGACAGTTTCGCGCACAGACGCGAGTAGAGAAGCAAAACTGATTACTCCAAGTTGGTGGAAGACCCCGCAAACGAAAGAGGATGACGTATTCTGCGAGCGAACTTCCAGGAGACACCAAAGAAAAGGACGTCGATATGTTGTTCCTACCTTCAAGCCGATAGCGTGACTGGGCCACTCAGACCGATCGCGCTGGCTCAATTCCTGCGGATGAAGCAGCCTTCTCAGATCCCGTCTAAAACGCAGTACGATGCCATTATTCAAGAGTACGAGGAATTGGGTCACATGATTCGGGTGACGCGCCTCAAGTGGGAAAACTTCTATCTCCCCATCACGCGTTTTAAGCCGATAGCACCCACTAAGTACGCGTGGTATTTAACGCGTCGAGCCCCTCCACACAAGGCGTCAGCCTCAACGATGTCTTGCACACCGGCCCCACTCTTCAGGCCGACCTCACGCTTCAGGTACTGAAATGGCGGTTCTTTCAATTCGTTTTCAACGCCGACATAACGCAGATGTATCGACAAATCCGAGTCGACCCCAGGCATACCCCCTTTCAGCGAATCCTCTACCGAAACAGCTGCGGCAATATTCAGGATTATGAGTTACAAACTGTCACGTTTGGGGTTAACTGCGCGCCATTCTTGGCGATCCGAGTCCTTTTACAACTGGCACAAGACGTGCAAGCGATGTATCCTCAGGCGAGCGAAATCCTTCGGAACTACATGTATGTTGATGATGTCCTTGCCGGCGCTCACACTGAAGCCGACGCCCGTCTCGCCATACGAGAGCTTCAAGCGACCCTCCAATCTGCGGGCTTCCCGCTTCGGAAGTGGACTTCAATAAGAAGGAAGTACTTCAAGCCATTCCGAGAGAGCACCTGCTGCGAGAAGACTTTCTCGAGCTGGAAGACGCGAGCACTGCAAAAACCTTGGGCATCCGCTGGCAAGCTGCCGAAGACGTCTTCTTCTTCACCGTAGCGGACCCCCCCTTGAAGGAGTCGATCACCAAGAGGCAGGTTCTGTCCCATATCGCTAAACTCTTTGACCCGCTGGTTGGCTAGCCCCATTTGTCATCCGAGCGAAGATATTCATGCAACAAATCTGGCTTACCGAACTGGGCTGGGATGATGTTCTGCCGCCTCTCCTGCTGCAGCAATGGCACGAATTCCTGCAGGATTACCCAGGCCTCAGTCGACTCCGCATTCCCCGTTGGCTAAACACCAGCGATAAGCTCTCGTGGGAGCTTCATGGCTTCTGTGACGCGTCACAGAAAGCGTATGGAGCAGCCCTATATGTGCGGGTTCGGTGCGGCGATCAAGTAGCCGTCCATTTATTAACGGCTAAGACCCGTGTAGCTCCAGTCAAAACAGTCTCGCTGCCTCGGCTGGAGTTGTGCGGAGCGGTTTTGCTAGCCGATCTCTGGGCGTCGATCGTTCCTGAACTCCCAATCCCACCTGCAACCTCCCAGTTTTGGACCGACTCTACCATCGTGTTAGCTTGGCTCAATAAACCCCCGTGCAGTTGGTCCACCTTCGTGGCCAATCGGGTATCCAGCATCTCCAAAAGCACCAGTGGCCAAAGCTGGTCACATGTGCGCTCCGAGGACAACCCCGCTGATCTGGCGAGCCGTGGGTCTCCGCGGCCGAGTTATCGGCCAGCAGACTCTGGTGGCATGGGCCGGACTGGCTCCAGCGAGCCCCCGAGTATTGGCCAACTCCCCATAACGAACTCCCAGACACCCAGCTGGAGCAACGAGTCCAGTGCCACACCACCGCGACCACCCTACTCGAGGACGTCAGCGAACGTTTCTCGGATTATGTAGGGCATTACGAGTCATCGCGTACATCCTACGCTTCGCCACCAAAAGGATTTCGACGCCTTCCACGGTTCACCTCACCAATGACGAACTTCTCTCCGCCGAGCGCGCCTTGATTCGGACCTCTCAGCGTCGGGAATACCTCGCGGAGATACGGGCCCTGGGGGAAGGGCGACCCCTGCCATCATCCAGCACGCTACTCAATCTGAATCCATTTCTCGATCAGCATGGGTTACTCCGCGCCTGCGGACGACTCCGGGCCGCCGAGTCCCTCCGATATGATGAACGTCACCCTATTCTCCTCCCCTATAGTACTCATTTCACTCGCCTGCTTGTCGAATTCGCCCACCGCATCACGTTGCATGGCGGCAATCAACTGATGGTGCGGTATCTGCGCACCAAATTCTGGATCCCACGGATCAAGAACATGGTGAAGTCCCACCTCAAGGGGTGCAAAGTCTGCATCGTTCATCGTCGACGACTACAGACCCAGATGATGGGTGATCTCCCTCGAGAAGGCATCACGTACTCCAGGCCCTTCACCCACACGGGCATTGATTTCGCAGGGCCGTTCGAGATCAAAAATTACACCGGGCGTGCGTGTCTCATAACTAAGGGTTATGTCTGCGTCTTTGTGTGTTTCAGCACGAAGGCAATCCATCTCGAGGCTACCTCCGACCTCACCACTGAAGATTTCTTGCAGCCTTCTCTCGGTTTGTCGCCGGAGACAATGCCCCAGCGCATTTACTCCGACAATGGCAAAACCTTCGTAGGGGCCTCAAAGGCGCTCGAACAAGATTTCCTGAACGCCACCAAGCTTGATATATGAAGGCATTTCCCCAGCACATTTTATCCTGGCAGTTCATTCCGCCAAGCGCGCCCCATATGGGAGGACTGTGGGAAGCAGGGGTCAAAAGTTTTAAGACCCTGTTTTACAAGTCTTCGTCCACTGTCAAATACACCTTCGAGGAACTTTCCACTCTCCTGTGTAGGATCGAAGCGTGCCTAAACTCCAGGCCAATCTCTCCCATGAGCGAGGATCCAGAGGACTGCTGGCCCTAAGCCCGGGACATTTCCTGATTGGAGGACCGCTCTTATCCATTGCGGAACCGGAAATTCTGGTCGAGCCTATGTCACTGATCAACCGATGGCAGAGACTGAAGGCAATCCAGCAGGCTTTCTGCCGCCGCTGGAAGAGTGAGTACCTCAAGGAGCTTCACAAACGGAACAAGTGGAAGTCACCGACTCGCAGCATCCAGACCGGCGACCTCGTGATCGTGTCCGAAGATCATCTCCCCTCCAACGAGTGGCGCTTAGGGCGAATTGAGCGCACTCTGCCCGGGGCTGACGGTCTCGTCCGAGTGGCTGAGGTCACCACCGCGCGTGGGTCTATCCGAAGACCCGTAGCGAAGCTTATTCTGTTGCAAGACAGCAGGAGTCCTGAGCCTAAAACCGTATCGTGACTCCCAATCCCTCTATGTTCCCTCCGAATGTCCTCGTCTCCGTGCATGTTGTTCGTTCCCGCGCATAGACTAATCCACTCCCCCCTACGTAATTTCTTTCGTTACAGTTCGTGCAGCTCCCCCCTTCATAGCGACATGGCCCCCACACGTCTGCCGCACCACCGCAGCAAACGAGCTGCTCCGCAGGGCACGAACGTGTACCGATGCCGGGTCTGTCGGGGGTTCATGCACTCCGGCAGTGTCAGCGCTTCCTGAACCTCCGAGGGGAAAAGCGGCTCCGGGCGGTGCTGATCAACAAGTATTGTCCCAATTGCTTGGCACACGAGCATTCATCCGACGCGTGCCGGACTCGCCATGGTTGCCGACGATGCGGGCAAAGGCACCATACCCTGCTCCACATGGCCGACCAAACGCCGAGACAACGTGCCTCCGCCCGGCGGCGCAGCCAATCACCCCCCTCCGGGCGTGCTGCACCCCCGCTACAACCCTGTTCCCGATCATCGTCCGACCGCTCCGCTTCCCCAGAAGGCGCACCCGAAATCTCTCTATCCTCCCTGCTCCACGCCAGTACGACGACTGTCCTGCCAACCGCAGTTCTCCGGTTGGGCAATGGCTCGAAATCCTTCGAGACCCGCGTCCTTCTCGATGCGTGTGCGGCTGAGAGCCGCATCAATCGCTCCTTTGCCCGGTCCCTGGGGTTAGCTGTGACCAAGGTCGGGGTCGACCAAGCCTGTGCGGCCGTCCTCGAGTCGAGGTCCGACGAGACGTTCCGACGGAACGTTATATTCCGGGTCGAAGAGGACTTGCTCATCCGCACTCCCATCCGGCGCCGGTTCGGGAGAAATTCGCCACCCTGATCCTGGCCGACCCCTATTTCTATCGGCCGGCGTCGGTGTCCGTGGTACTCGGGGCAGACCTCTATCCGGAGGTCATCCAACCAGGCTGTGTGCCCGGTCATAGCGGTACTCCCGCAGCCCAGAGCACCGTGTTCGGATGGGTCGTCTCCGGCTCCTGTGGGATCTAGGCGCTCCAGAACGTTGCCGTCCCCCGTCCTTTATATGTCCAGGGTGGCAATTGCAACATGTTGCAAGGGGGGCGGTATGTTCACGCCACCGGGTGAACAGCAGTGAGCGGCGAAGAGCAGTAAAGAGTGAGGAGGGTTTTTTGATCCTCGGCATCTACGGTCACACCAGGAGGGGTGACTGGGTTTTTTCCAATGGGCATCGCCATTATTCAGAATCGAGATTTTCACCCGAACACCCGTTCATCTCTTTTAGCTTTTATTTTGCGATTTGTCACTTTTTAAAACCGAACCATTTCGTGTGTGTGTCGGTATACCTTGTGAATTAAATAAATCAAACATAGAATTAAAACGAAGTTTTTCGCGCGTTTTAATCATTCTACTCACGTACGAGACCCTGAAGATATTGGCACCCGCCAACCACTTGCTACTATATCGGGTCCTTCCGCCCCGCCACAAACACTGGCTCTTTTATAAGCCTGTTCTAATCTAAATTTTGATTCCTTAGCATAATCTTCTATGTTATATAGTGGATTTACATTATCAACACTATTAAAATGTTTGGGTAAGTTCGCAGTTTTACTAAATACCAATAAATGGACAATAATCATGTGCCATAGAGGGTGTTGTATTAAAACAATATGCGAAGTATCGTATCCATACATCCCAGTCAGTTTTGTCAACTGAAATGTATGATCGTAAATATTCATTGAGTGTTCGGTGGCTTCGCTGCACAGTGCCTACAGTTTGGTGATGATGTGCAGTTGAAGTTATCTCTTTGATTTGCAAGTTTGTAAGGAAGCTCTGGCTGCGGTACAATTCTCAGTCCCAGAGTCCAGTCTACAGAACATTTATTTGATCTGGAGACCCCGATGAGTATTAGGATTGGTGACTGAGACCACATGAAGGGGGAAAAGGGAAGGGAAAGGAGTAGGAGGAGAGTCCAAGAGGAGTAGCAACGACTGATCTCGTCTGCCAAGCGAAGCCCGCTTGACCAAGATCCGTTGCCTCTTGGACGGGAGAGGGAAGCAGGAAAGGGAATGTTAGTGTGGTTATGGGAAAGGGATGGTGAAGAGGAACTGCAACGACTGATCTCGTCTGCCAAGCGAAGCCCGCTTGGCCAAGATCCGTTACCTCCTCACATTGAGTGACTGAGCCTAGGGACCAGCGACTGACTTCGTCTGCAGGAGAATAACCCATCCTGTCGAAGTCCGCTGGTCCTTCGGCTCCACTCAAATGGTTAAGTGGCCAAGGAGAATGGAAGGGATAGGGTATACCTAGATTCAGTGCCGAATAAAGAAATAATGCCGGGTGGGTTAAATGATCATATTATAACGTTTTATTAATAATTAATTAATCCTAAACATATTTGGAAATCTGGGTTCCTACCGCACTCAAGTAAAAATAAAGGGGAACTTTGGTCATGGGCTCACCTGTTAATCCTGAAGGATCTCTCGTTGGTACTCGGTCTCTAGTCTTGGTTTTACTTGGTTACACTTGTTGCTTTGCACTCACTGTTTCACAATGTGACTGATTACTCTCATGGCTACTGGCGAAGTGATTTTCTCCTAATTCTAACTCGCTGTCGAAACCCACCCTTGCTTTGCCTACTTATGTCCTAACGGTGAAAACATACGATGCGTCTTGTGCTTTGGCACGCGTGACGATCGCCGTCTCTCTTTTTTTACTTTCGATTCTTTGCTTTTCCATTTGGCATCAGCTCGCGGCGCAGCGACCGATGCTGAGAGATTGCCCACTCAGCGACGCGTCGATGCCGCTCCCACGCCAAGTCGTTAGTCAGAAAGAGATAGATTTAGAACATGAGCATCGTCTGTCGAAAAGAACTACAGTTAATTCCATGTTGGAACATTTAGATATGCCCTCCATGGGCGTAACGAAAGATAACCAACAGGCCCTGCATGGGCGTAGTTTACTTAAATATATACATCAGAAGGGGAACGGTAATGGGGTGTCAGACGCTGCCAAGTATTGTGACTCGTCACACGATGTCCTTTCTTCGCGTGGACGAAGTGGCCCGTGACCCGTCCGTGCGGCTTCAGTTGGATTCTGAAAAACCGGTGATACAGCCTCACCTCGCCACGTGAGCTCGGGTCGGCGCTCCTACTGGATTGTTGGGTAATACTGATGTTGGGAGTGCGTGTCGATAGACGAGGTTGGGCCTCTTCGTCGTTGGGGCTGGGTCGGTCTCTTTCTGGCTGGTGACCATCGGGTGAGCACCTAGTGTCGACCCCGGGTTGACCGGTTCGTACTCGGACCGCGGAGGGGTGTCCAGTGTGATACAAGTCCTGCCTGCGTGGATCCTCCGTAGGACAGGCGGAAGTATGACCACTGACATGATAACTGACCACTCCGTTCGTGTCGCGCCCAGCGTCGATGGTACGTAATCCGATTGTTTTCCCCTGTTTGTAGGGTTTGTCCGCGGGGTCTGCGGGGCTGGATCGGGGTGTCGGGTTGGTTCATCTCCTGCTGTGCACCAGGTACGATGAGTACTACTGCTTCTTGTTCCTTCTCACATATGGAGACCATCTCGTCAGCAATCTGGGCTATATTTGCCTCATAATCATCATTTTCTTTACTTGGTTTCGACATGCTGTGAAAAATAAGATATTTTAAAACTACCCTGTACTCTGAGTTGCCCTAACGAGACCCTACGAGTGCGATTTACAAACATGCTACCATTAAAACTAAGATACAATGTTTAGGTAATTTACGCCGAGTATCGGCGCGAAGCCCCTCTTTAGGAGGGAGGGAGACGTTGGGCAGGCGCACCCACCAACAAGTGGTCCTCCTTGAAAAATCCTTAGTCAGTGGCCTCGTGCGGGCCGTGGGTACGAGGTGTCCCGACGCCGATGTCTTCAGAAGGACTGAGTTCTGGGGGTTCGTTGTCATCACCATTGAAGGCCTTCAAGTCAGCTAGGCCTGCGGTACGTCGCTCACGCCCGTGGGCTTTTTGTAGTCTAACGACATTGCTGGAAAGAAACTTGATTATTTTATAAGGGCCTTTATACTTAGGCGCCAGTTTTGCGTTGAATCCTTCGTTGGCATCGGATAACCAGTCCTGTCGTCTTAGATCGTAGTATTTCTGCTGATCCTAGGGGTATTGCGTTGGCTCTCATGTACCATGCTGGGTGATTCCTTTGGCTTCAAATCCTCCTCACAAACCTCGGCTTCCACCGAAGCCAATCGGGTGTCCATCTTAGGTGCTGGTTCTTTTTCTTCACCAGGCTGGCGGAATAGGTTCTTAAGGACAGCGTCAGGTGCTGAAGGCGGCAAGACTGAGCCCGACTGACATACTGGTTTGTTGCTATGCTGAGAGTCAGAAGTATCCTTGGGCGTAGCGGGCGTTTCTGCAGGAACCAATTGATCTATAAGAGCGTTAGGCTGCGTGTGGTCATCCGCCACTAGCGATGGCTGAATTATAGACTTGACGGGACTGTGGGGCTTATCGAAAGGGGGCAACTGTAACAGATAACCTCCACAACGTATAGAAGTTCCTATTTTCCGAAGGAAATCCACGCATAGAATAAGAGGGTCCATCATCGATGGCATCGCTAACAACGTCATATGTACGGTCTGTGCCCCGAGACTGATGCTTGCCCTGAGAGAACTTTTGATCGCTGCACGAGTAATATCGGCAAGGTTAATATTAGTATGAATGTCTCCGGCAGGGACGAAGCGAAGTGCTGAAGAGCCACTTCCTCGTTTATGAAACTCTTGTTCGCTCCTGAATCCAAGGTAGCCACCATTGGTTTTCTATTGACGAAGACATGAAGCTGGATGCGGTCTTTCTTTAGGAGGAGGGGGTTACTGGGCTGAAGTCCTGGTCTGGTCCCTCCGTCTGGCCCAGATTGAGACGGAGGTTTGGCCCGTTTCCCGAACGACGGCAACATTCGATAGTACGTACCCCCCTTCGTCCGCATTGCCAACAAAACAACACACGGGGCTTCGTACATTCTCGTGCGATGTGACCAGCTTCCGCACATTTGCCGCAAGCTGTGCCGGTATCCACGGGTGCTTCGAAGAGTTGACATATAGCAGTCCCGTTTAAGCTGGAAGTTATATGATCAAAGGGCTTATTTTGAACGGCGTTGCGCGGGGTCATCGCTACCTTGCTCCAATCGAATTGTCTCATAATTTACCACCAACTTGGTTAAGCCGGGTAACGTTTGTAAATTATTTCGTCGGGTATACAGCTTGTAGTCTGGTAATAGATTTTCGTAGATCCTGTTGAGTTCCTGTAACGTCGAGTAATGAGCTCTCTTCATTATTAATCGAAGGTCTACTAGATACTCCTTGTATGGTTCCTGATGGCGTTGCTTTCGAGCGCGTATGCTATCCTCTAGTTTCTCAAAATAGCGTGGGGGTAGAAAGAACTCTAAGAATTCGGACTTGAAGTCGACCCATGTCATCTCCGGATAGCCGCTGGGTTGCCACCAGCTTTCGGCCCGTCCGGTCAATAGGATGGCTATCATGGGAGGCAGTGTCTCCAAACTCAGACGGTAAGTCGCGGCTTGAGCCTCTATTTGCTCTATGAAATAGATAGGGTCGGTAGATCCGCTAAAGGCAATTCCCCATTTAGTTATACGTTCCACGATCGAGGCATAGCTCCCAGTAATACGGCCCACCATAGATTCATGGACTCGACTCCGCTCACTGGGTTCGATGTTAATCTTTGAGCCAGGCATGCCGAAAGGCGTCGGAGAACCGGAACGAGAACCAGAATGCGATTCCGAACGATAGTTGGTGTCTTGTGGCACCGGTACTTGAGAAATGATCCCTTCTGGACTGTGGCTTTACATCTAATTTCTTGTCCCCGGCACTAAATTGGGCTTCGATTTCTGCGAGTCGACTCAATACCTCAGGATGATGATCCTCCCTTGAGGCGAACTCACGGAACCGATTTCCTAAGTCTTCCACTATTCCACCGGTGTCTTATGCGAATTCGTCACAAAGGACTTCCAATTCGGCTTTGCGACGATGATTTATCCAATGAACGCCCATTGCTAGTATGTTAGTAAAGACTCGGAGTCGTAGTATAAGTGATAAACCGCTAAAGGATCTCGGAGTTCGCCCAGTAGGCTACGCGATACTGATTGAAGATGGCTACGGTAAACCGATAGACTATGATGTGGATATGCGATTTGACCAATGCGTATATGTATATATTTTATTTAATTTTTAATAAATTCTGCTAGGGAGGGGTCAGAAAATATAAAAAATGTATATATGTTTCTTCAAAGAAGAGTAAGAAACGGTGACGGGTAAAGGAGGATTATCGCCGCCGGGGAACTTTCGAGGTGGTTTTTGGTTTAACTATTTTGAACAAAATCTTTGCAATGGTTCGAATATATAAGAAAGATCTTGCCCGTTGATAGAATTAGATCCAGTTTGTTTATTTGAAATAGGTAAATCCTTGAATGTAGAATATAGTTATTGGGGACGTGATTGAGTCTCCCTCGATGTTGTCCAAAGAAAGTAAAAGGTTACTCCGATTACTGTTTAGAATATCCTTGAGAAAATAGTGGTCCTTGCTGCCGAATTTCCTGATGTCCTTTGCATTAATCTGCGTTGTGTCCTTGAAGCTTAGTTCAGCCTGACGATGAATGTCCTTGTCCTATGTCCTTGTTGATCCTTGTCCAGTCGTTGGTCCTTGTCCAGTTGTTAATCCTTGTATTGGTGAGTAGTCCTGATAATGATCCTTGTCCAGTTGCTATCCTTCCGGATTGAAGCAATTTTCCTTCCGATGTTTTTTTTGTTGAGTTCCAAACACTGACTGACCTTGCCAGTGCGTATGCTTGGTTTTAAACGGCCCCTTGTGCTTTATTCTTCTGTCTCCTTTACTCTACTGCTGCTTCTTTGGGTGAAAGTGATGGATTTTTAGGTTACCCATGCCCAGGTCCCGTTCAACTCGTAATGCGGTAGGTTACAACCTCACTAATGGCTCTCTGAGAGAGGCTCCTAGACTCGTTCTATCTGCTTCTGGTAACTTTAGCTCTTTTTTTTTCTTGTAAAATTTTATTTCAATAAGACTAATGCGACTCTGTCGATGGCTCCGTTGATGACCCTATTGCTAGCTCTGTCGGTAACTCAGTAGCTGACTACATTAATAATTCTCTCCGAAATATACTGTTGATGAGATTATTAATCCTGTCGGAAACTCTGTTGATGACTCTGCTGATAATTCTGTAGCAACCCTGCCGGAGACTGTGCCGATATTCTTCCTTAGCATGACATGGCTTTGAGCGTGTTCTAAATATATATGTATTATTATATATATTTTTTTTTTTAAACTGATTTCCATGTGTGACTCTGTCGATGGCTCTGTTGATGACTCTATCGTTAGCTCTGTCGGTAACTCAGTAGTTGACTTCATTAATAATTCTCTCCGAACTATGCTGTTGAGGATACTATTAATCCTGTCGAAAACTCTGTTGATGACTCTGCTGATGACTCTGTCGAAACCCTGCCAGAGACTCTGCCGATTTTCTCACCTAGCATGGCATGACTGTGTGCGTGTTATATATGTATATATAAAATTTTTTTTTAAATTTGTTGCTCTCATTGCAACGAAACCCAACGCGCGACTGTACTTGCAAATCAGTGTGAATGAAGGAATGACAAAAAAAAAACGGTTGAATCAAAGCTGTGTGTAAGAGTGAGAGATAAATGTGGTATTTATTTTACGGGTTTTTATTGGCGGTTAGTTTGACAATTGAATATTATGGCTTTGATATAAAAAAGAAAAGAAATTGGCTCCAGGTCTGTCCCGAAGCGTGTGCTCGCTTTCGTTGCAAACTTCCAAGTCCAGTGTGACCGTCATTTATTATTAGGTTATGCCGGCCTAGCCCCACGAACTGGCTTCAGAAACGATGACCGCTTCTGGTTCTTTTGTTGTCTATCGGTACCTCATCACCGGTTCCTACATTCGGCCCTCCTGACGTTTCATTCGACTCGAATGAAGATCCCCAAGGTTTCATGAACTCGGCCACAGTGGATGTTGTAGTGGGCCCTTCCGTATCTCCTATCCTTTCAACCTTATATCTTCCGTGTTTCTGGACTGATACTACCTTGTACGGCCCCAAATATTTTCCTTTAAGCTTAAGACCTACCCCGTACTGTGTCCGCTTTATCGCTACTAAATCGTTAAGTCTGTATTTCCTTTCGATCTTTCGTTTTGCATCATAGGACTTTCGATTTTCGTCCTGTAGGACTTTAATATTTTCAATCGCCCTATCTCGGATCTCCTTTCGCTCCTCATCCAACTCGTTCACTATGCATTCTAAAATACGCTCTCTTAGCTCTGCATCTTCAGGAACTCTCATATCTAAACCTGTTAGTATCTTAAACGAACTCACTTTTGTACTTCTTGGCTCAGTGTTGTTTATCATTTGTTGCACCTTGCCTACATGCCTATACCAGGTTACTGGACTTTCCAAACTCAATTTCGTTAACATGGGTACAATGATCTTGTGCATTCGTTCGACCTGTCCGTTTCCCCGCGGAACACCAGCTGTAATTAATAAATGTTGTATGTTATTGTCCTTACAATACTGTTCAAACAAATGTGACGTAAACGCCGTTCCCCTATCGGTCACTACTCTCACTGGGTTACCAAATATTATTGCTTGTTTTTCCAAATGATTTACGACTTCTTCTGCTCCGGTACTTCGGGTAGGATATAACCATACGAACTTACTAAAACCATCGACGACTACTAGCAAATGATTGTACCTCTTCTTAGTGAGATCCATCGGACCCACATGGTCAATATGATATGTAACTAGAGGTTGATCTCCCTTATCGATCGCTGTCAGATACCCTTCTTTTCTACCCAATTTCGCATTTGTTATAATACACTGTACGCAACTCTCAACTAATCGTGTAACTTTTCCTTTCAATTTGCGAATGAAATATGATTTTCCGACCAATAACTGCGTTTTCTTTGCTGAGAAATGTCCTTGTTTATGGGCAAGCAAGATAATTTCATTCTCCATCTGCTCGGGTACTACGATTAACTGCTTATTGGCATCTTTGAACAAGACCTCATTCAAAATATAGAAATCCTCATACCCGCCCTTTTCAACTAAACTTCTTATAGCATTTATCCAATCATCAACCAATTGAGCTTCTTTCAGACGATGAATAATACTATCCGATATCGAATAACAGGCGACACGACTCAAAGCATCTACATGCCTCATCCTTGATCCTGACCGATGTTCTAGACTGTAACTAAAATCCTGCAAAAACATGGCCCACCGGGCTACTCTTAATGGAACTTCCTGTTTTTTCATGGTCATAGTAAATGCATTACAGTCTGTAACTATAGTGAACTGCAAGCCAAGAATGTAAACTCGCCACTTCTTTAGAGCCTCAATTATGGCTAAAACTTCTAGTTCGTATGAATGATAATTCTGCTCACATGGCTTTGTTTTCCGGCTCATGTACTGAATGGGATGGAACAAATTATCCTCCGTATCTTTCTGCATTAGAATTGCTCCGTAACCGTATTTTGATGCGTCAGCATGGACCTCTGTTTGCGCTTTCGGATTATATAACCTCAATACCGACTCACTAGTTAACGATGCCTTCAATCGTTCAAATGATAACTCCTCAATCTCGCTGAACACAAATTTACTATCCTTTCTTAGCATATCGGAAAGTGGCTTCGCCATCAAGGCATATCCCTCAATGAATTTTCGAAAATACGATGTTAAACCGAGAAACCTTTGCACTGCTTTCTTATCATGCGGTCTTGGGAAATTGTGTACCGACGAAATTTTCTCTTCACTCGGTTTTATTATCCCTTCACTAATCACGTATCCTAGAAAATTGACTTGATTTTGTAGAATCTGACACTTTTTCCAGTTAAGCTGTAATCCGTTCTTCTCGGCTACCCCCAAAACTAATTTAATTCTTGACATACCTTCTTCAATGTCCCTGCTTGGAATGATGATATCATCCATATATACGATCGCTATACCTTTCTGAATCAACTCCTGCATTGCTGCCATCATGAATCTCGTAAAGACCGCTGGAGAGTTTGAGATACCAAACGGTACATATAAGAATTCGTACTGTCCTTTCTGGGTAACAAATGCCGTGAACTTTTGCGAACTTGCTTCTACTGGTACATGAAAATATCCGTTCTTCAAGTCCAGTGTAGTAAAAACCTTTCCTCCTTGCAATTGATCAATTACACTGTCCATCAATACTATCGGAAAATTATCGCGAATTATCTTTTCATTCAATTTTCTATAATCGCAGCACAACCTTTTAGCTCCGTTTGACTTTGCTACCAATACTATAGGGGATGCATACACTGATGTACTATCTCGAATAATTCCTTCCTCAAGCCATTCTTGTATCTGATTATCTACAATCTGCTGATCGCAGTAGGCCAACCGTCTTGGGTGTTGGTATACGGGAATATCATCTTTCAAAATAATTCTCATTTCAATCTTCGCATCAGGATTGCGTTTTGGCTTGTATCGCTCAACTATCATTTCGACCTCTTTAGCCTGTTCTTGGCTTAAATGAGACAACTCTAAACCGATTTCGTCCTTCCCTTCAAAAACTGTGCAGACATCTTCAAATTGTTTCATCCAATCCTCAACAGATTCAGTATTTTCTTCTTCTAACTTCTGCTTACTGCTAATCAAAAACTGAGTGCCATTTTTTGTTACCTTCATGTCAACACTATCAAGAATCGTTCTTCCCAAAATAGCGTCAAACCCCATGTCCTCATCGGGAACTACATGAAACTCAACTACTATTTTGATTTTGTCGATGATCACCATTAAAGAGAAACTACCAAACGTTAAAATTTTCGCATCTCCTATTCCTACCAAACACTTTCCAGGACCTGTTAGTTGTTTAACTCCTAGCTTCCAAAAAATACTTCGACGAATCAAGCACATATCTGCTCCTGTATCTATGAGCCCTTTAAATTCAATATTCTCATAGCTAACCTTCTTTAGCTCTAACCCAGACGGAGTGAACGTACTCGAACTAACTTCAACTTTGTCATGTTGAACAACATTCGCGTGCTTTTCTCGTTTAATCTGCGTTTCGATACTACACTGAGCTGCACGATGACCTGGCTGACCGCACTTAAAACACTTTCGATCGAACTTAGGACAATCTTTTCTTAAATGAGTCGCCTCTCCGCAACCAAAACATTTTCTCTCTCGAGCCTGTACTGCCTGTGCTTCACTTGAACCATATGCCTTACTTTCAAATCTGTTCGTTGCCCTGTATGAATCACGCCCCTTCTTATAAACTTCGATTTGAAACTTTAACTCTGAAATATTGCGAGCTTGGAATAACATCATTTTGTTGGTTTTTGTATCCGGAATACCTTTAACGAAGTACTCTATCAGACTCTCCTCATCTACGTTTACCGGCTTCGCAATTTCCATCAATGCATATAAGTATTCATTTAGAGTTTCGCCTTTCTTCTGTTGGCGCTGATTTAACTTTTTATGTACTGCAGCTGAAGATATTTTTACACTAAACTCAGCCTGAAGAGCTGTTTTCAAAGAACTCCAGTTTTTAATATTTCTCTGACTCCTTATGAAAGATTTTGCCGCCCCACACAATAACTGTTTTCCATACACAAATAACTGTAATTCATTCCACTGTACCGTGGCTGCACATTCTTCTAGTTCTTCAATCCATTGAGCAATGTTAGGAATATCTGAACCAGAATACTGTGACACACTGTCCTCCACATCTTTCAAAGTAAACCATGATCTCTCGGGTCTAACTACGTTTTCTGCTGCAATCTCTAGTCCCCCATTCGCTGTTACCACTGACTGATCGTCTGATTCCTCATCTTCCTCCTGCACACCATAATGGGTGAGTAACCTATTCTGCAAATCCCGTTTCCTGCCAGTCGTAGGTAGCCCTAGTTCGGATAATTTCGATCGCAAAGCCACCACGCTTAGAGACAGAATCTCTGCAAGCTCCATCTCAATTACAAGAACTTAAAATAACGTACAATTCTTCTTATACTATGTTAGTATTATTTTCTAGCTTTGAAAATTGTTATCAGTTTTCGCTAGATCTGAATAACATACGCTTTTCCCGTCTTTCGTTGGTCCCACGTCGTCCTGCTTTGTCGTCGTCTTCGATGTTGATTAGTCTTATCGCCAAATTCCTTCACAAATCCTCTCTCAGCAACAATATTGAAGTTTCTCGCCAACCTTTGAGTTGTTGCCGCTGCCAAAATTTTCTCACGCCGCCGCCACCAGAAGTTGATCACACCACCGCCACCAACGCAGTTCACTCCTAGAACTCAACGCTAGTCTCCGTTGTTCACGCCGTCACCACCAGATTTTGTCCACTACTAACGCAGTTCACTCCTAGAACTCAACGCTAGTCTCCGTTGTTCACGCCGTCACCACCAGATTTTGTCCACTACTAACGCAGTTCACTCCTAGAACTCAACGCTAGTCTCTGTAGAATTTCAAATTCGTTGCGTCCAGCCCTGGCTAACCGCTGTACACTTCTCCAGCAGTTATCACAACCTTGAAACGTTGTTGCCACCAACACTGGTAAACTACTGTACACTTCTCCAGCAATCTACACAGCCTCCGTTGTGGCAGCCTCGTATCGCCTTTGCAACCTTGAATCAATCTTGCAACCGGAATCGTTGTTGCCCTTCGATCCGTTCCTGCCTTGCCTTATTATTGCTGGTGTACCTCAATGGTACCTTCTTCGGCCAAACTTCACGAATATTTCGTCACGTGCTGCGAAAATTCCAGAACCACCTTTCTGATCAGCTTTCTCACTCCTTCTGCAGTTTCCTTATGTCAGCGTCACTTGCTGTCTCCCTCGTCGGCCAAATTTTCTAGTTCTTGTTGCTCGCCGATACCGCGCTTTTACTGCAGCTATCTCTCTTCCTCTCACGTGAACGTTTCTTCGAGGCAGCGTCACTTGCTGTCTCCCTCCTTCTTAGAATTTTACAAGTTTTAACGAATTTGTAAAATTCAATAGCCAATATCAATTGTTTCACTTTTAAGCTGCCATCCCGGTTGAGCCCCCAATTTGTGGTATTTATTTTACGGGTTTTTATTGGCGGTTAGTTTGACAATTGAATATTATGGCTTTGATATAAAAAAGAAAAGAAATTGGCTCCAGGTCTGTCCCGAAGCGTGTGCTCGCTTTCGTTGCAAACTTCCAAGTCCAGTGTGACCGTCATTTATTATTAGGTTATGCCGGCCTAGCCCCACGAACTGGCTTCAGAAACGATGACCGCTTCTGGTTCTTTTGTTGTCTATCGGTACCTCATCACCGGTTCCTACATAAATGGCAAGAGAATGCTCGTAGCTCACACACACGCCGCGAATCAAACGGTGAATTGTCTATTCTCATTCTTACTGGCCGCTCGTGTGTCCCTGTCTCTTTCTCGCATGTAACTGTCGCTTGCAAAGAAAACTAAAAGCGCGTGGCACATCGACAACGTATATGCGACCTTTAAATACCCTAACCACAAATATGCATATATACATATATATATAAAAGAATGTTTAATTCTGAGTGGACTCCGATATATATAGTAATGAATACGCAACCCACCCTTGCTCTGCCTACTTATCAGCTCGCGGCGCAGCGACCGATGCTGAGAGATTGCCCACTCAGCGACGCGTCGATGCCGCTGCCACGCCAAGTCGTTAGTCAGAAAGAGATAGATTTAGAACATGAGCATCGTCTGTCGAAAAGAACTACAATTAATTCCATGTTGGAACATTTAGATATGCCCTCCATGGGCGTAACGAAAGATAACCAACAAAGGGGCCCTGCATGGGCGTAGTTTACTTAAATATATACATCAGAAGGGGAACAGTAATGCGGTGTCAGACGATGCCAAGTATTGTGACTCGTCACAAATTTTTGCATAAATATTCAATTATTGAGTTTCTATATTCTGTTCCCATGTCCGAAATGAACGTCTTCATTGGACCGTACTGCAGAATGGAATCTTCAAATATAGCTTTCGCTACTGTTTTTGCACTTTTGTCTTTTATTGGTATTATTACAAGATATTTAGTTAGACCGCAGATTAAGGTTACTGCGTATTCCGTTCCGTGTTCTGATTTTGGGAGTGGACCGATCGTATCCACAATTACCCTGTCGAAAGCCAGTTGTGGCGTTTCAGTTATGATTAATGGAGTTTTTGTGTGCTTTGTTACATTTGCTTGTTGACACTTATTCCATTTTTTTATATATTGAGATATATGCCTTTTGATTTTGGCCATAGTTCTTAATATTCCAGTATGACCTCCTTGTATGGGATCATCGTTGAACGTAAGCAGCATTGCTTCTTTTTCTTTATCGTTATTTGATAATAAGGTCACCGGCTTAAGTAGCGCTACTCTTAATAATTGTAAAATCTTATTGCCCATATTTTTAAAAGATTCTATTGAGATAGTTTCAAAGATCTTTTCGCTCGGTGCCACTTTGACTTGACCTAAGTCGAGAATTCCATTGGTATACATATCGCAAATGTCAATTCTTGCTATAACTTTCTTGCCATGTTTAAATGTGGTTAAAGAATCAGTTATTCGCATGGTCACTACTTTTTGTACTTCGTCGTTGTCGTCATACACATTGGGCTTAGAAGCATTAAGAGATTGCTTTTGCAACTCTTTTATATTATTTTCTTTTTCTTTTCCTGCGCAGGAATTTGACTGTTTACTTTGATTTCTGGTAGTGACTCTCAGAATTTTGTGACTGGTTGGTATATTTTGTAAGTCCTGTATAGTTATTCTCGATAGCGCGTCGGCTACGAAATTATCTTTTCCCTTTTTAGTTATTGTAATAACCACGACCATTGCCTCTACCGCGATAATTATATTTGATATTATAATTACCACGGTTTCTTTGGGCATAATAGATGGTATTATTTTGGAAGCTTTCTGTGGATCCCGACTCTACTGAAAGAGTGGTAAATCTAGTGATTGCTTCTTTAGCTGATTGAAAGTGTCCCGATTCTATTAATAATTGGACTCTTGGACTTTTGGTATGACCTACCATGGCATTTACTGCCACTTTGGTAGTATATTTTATTGCTTCCTCACTTGGAAGACCATCGGAAATATATTCGCCTTTAAGGGCGTCGGTCAACTCAGTAATTTCGTTTGTGTATAAAACACAGTTATTGGGGTTTCTCTGCAGATTTTTAATTTTTGCTGTTAAGAGATCTACTGATTCACCCTTGAAGATTGTTGATACTCTTCGTATTACTTCATCAATCGTTTTTTCCGAGCTTAGGATATTAGCCGCTTAATTTTGATTTTATGAGTTCGATGGCTACCGCTTCGTGCGGTTCTTTTATGGTGTCAAGAAAGCGAAGCGCTCCAATGAAACCCGGTAGACTTTTAATATCACCATCGAAGTATGAATTCTACCCTCGTTTGTGTCATTGTGTTTTCTTTTGGAATGGCTGGTTTGCTATGATTTATTATTGATTTGGTCGCTTAGACCTGTATTTAATTGACAAAATTTTTCTCTTTTAAAAAATGTTCATAGTTTGCTACTCTATATCTACTATTTCTACATCTGAGTCTGTTAAATCTATGGTGTAGTATACTTTTAGGGATAAGATTAGGGCACATACTTTTAGGGATAGATTATAAGTAATTAGAACTTAAGCATAATGTCTAGCTTTAAGTACCGTTAAGGACACTAGCCATAAGACCAATGTAAACGTTCTCCTATAAATACCGGGCTTGCGGCCCCAATAAATCACTTCAAGTCAAACCTTGCCTTCGCCTATTTCATGGCGATCCTGCCTACTATCGGCAACAAATAAAATAAAGGCAAAATAAAATAAATCCTTGCCATACAAAAAAGGCAAAAGTAAAAAAAAAAAAGAAAAAACACAAAAAGGATTAGCTGAAGTATCAATGCCAAAGGACAACGAAGCGCTACAAAAGGCGTTGGAGGACTGCCCGCTGGACGGACCACGGCCGCTGACTATTGAGGAATACCGAGCCAGGCAACCTGCAGTACGAGCGGAGCTGGCAAGAAGGAGGCGAGAGGAGGACGCGCTGACGGCAATCCCCCTTGTCCTAAGGCCAAAGCGCCGAGGCGGCCACCTGGTCCGCTTTAGGAAGCAACGTGCGGCCCTACTGGCCCAAATCAACAACGATCCGCCACCACCCTGGGCGGAAGCATGCAAGCTGTGGAATAAAGTAGACGAGCTGGAAAAGGTGCACCAGAGGACCAAACAGGCGAGACAACAACAGTCACAGAGTCAGATGCAGCAACCAGCAACAGCAGCAGATGCAGAAACAACATAAAAACTTTAACAAAAAACAAAAAGTGTGCTATATGAAGGCACCTTTGTGGCAAGAGGCGATTTTTGCGCTGCCACTATAAATAATTAATTAATTAATTACTAACAAAATAGAGAAAAAATAAAATGAAAAAAAAATAATAATATATTGTCCGAAAATTTTTTTTTTGAACAAGTCTATTATTGCCAAAAATACCCTAGAAAAAAAAAAGAAGAAAGCAAGGAAAAAATACATATATACACATATATACATATACATACATATGCATAATTGAAAAATACACAAAAAGAAAAAAAAAAAACATATATTTATACAATTAAATATAAAATTCCAATCAGCCGTATATACCCCAACATACCCTAACAAAGAGCACATGTCAACCATGTGCACTCAAAATTGCACAAACAACATAAGCACAGTTGTAAAGCTCGCCACGATCAAAGCGAGCTTCTAAAAAAAAGCTCAAGAAAATTTCACAAAGCTTGCAAGCACACATAAAGCTTTCTGATCGCAGCAAGCTCCACAATATCAAAACTGCCCAATAACGAAGTCTAAATACCCTATAAGAAAAATTACAACATTTTTTTTTAGAAATAATTAAATATTAGAAAATAGAATTATAAACAATTTGAAAAAAAAAAAACAATAACAAAAAAAAATATAGGAGAATCAGAAAATGAAATAATTAAAAGAACAAAATTATTTTAACGTAATTTCAATGGACCAGAACATAGAAATATTGAAAGAAAAATTTCAGAAAGCATACAAGTGCCTAAATAAAACAATTTATATACACCCTCAAACCATAAACAAGCACCTTGAAACTATCTTCGACAGTTATAATAGAATAAAGAGTAGCAGTACAGACATATGCAATGAATCTAGCAGTAAAAACTTTACTGAGCTAATATATAGTTTAAATAAACAACTAATAAGTATAGCAACAAAACATAATATAAAATTCACAATACCGGTAGATTCGAATCTAGAAGCAACTTTTGAACCTCTAATAGCAAAAGACACAGAAGAACCAGCTGTAAAAGATAACCCAGGAGACATTCAAGATACATCAGGTGTAAAAGATAACCCAGAAAACATTCAAGATAATACAAAACCAAAGATGGTGCAAACAAAGATTGAATTTCTTAATACAGCCTCTAAGCTGATTCAAGAGTATGATGGTGGAGTAGAAACAATTCAAAGTTTCATAGATTCACTGGAATTAATCAACGAAATAAAAGCAGAACATGAAGAAACAGCTATTAAAGTCATAAAAACAAAACTAAAAGGGGACGTTAGATTACTAGTTACTAATGAAAACACTATAAATGGTATAATCCAAACATTAAAGAAAGAAATTAAGGGTGAAACAGTTCAGGTAGCAGAGGCAAGATTAATGAATTTAAAACAAAATGGCAAGAACGCAAATTCATTTATGTCAGAAATAGAAAATCTTACTAAATCATTGAAACGCGCATTCATAACAGACAACGTAAACCCTGAAACAGCAAAGAAATATGCCACTCAAACAGCAGTGAAATCAATCATAAAGAACTGCGATAACGAAAAGGTCAGAACAATAATAGAAGCAGGCAATTTTACTGAAATGAATGATGTTATAGCTAAATTTGTAAATACATCTACAAATATAGAACAAGATCACAGCGTGTTTTATACTAAAAGAAACAATTACACAAATAAGAACTCGTACAATAATAATAGATACAATTGGACCATTACCAAAAACAATGAACGGTAATGAATACGCAGTTACTATTATCTGCGATCTGTCCAAATATCTCATATCAATACCAATACCAAACAAAAGTGCAAAAGCGGTTGCAAAGGCAATATTCGAAAAATTCATTTTAATTTACGGTTCAGTGAAAACAATTCTAACAGACATGGGAACAGAATATATGAATTTAATACTAATAGAACTTTGCAAAAATTTTAACATAACTAAAATTAATTCCACGGCGCACCATCATCAAACTCTTGGAACAGTAGAAAGAAGCCATAGAACTTTCAATGAATACATCAGGTCATATATATCCATAAAAAAAGACGATTGGGATGAATATCTAGCATACTTCACATATTGCTTTAACACCACTCCATCCACGGTACATGGTTATGCACCTTTTGAACTAGTCTTTGCAAAACATCCTAAAACTATCCCATTCTCGTCTGAAACGGTAGAACCCATTTACAACATTGATGATTTCAATAAAGAAATAAAATTTAAATTACAAATAGCACAAAATAGAGCGTAACTGCTTATCGAAAAAATTAAAGCATTACAAAAAGAAACATATGATAAAAACACAAAAAAAGTATAGCTAACTGAAGGACAAGAAATACTTTTAAAAAATGATACAGGACATAAATTAGATAACAAATACACAGGCAAATATACAATACAGAGCATAGGTCCTAACAATAATATAGTAATAGCGGATGATAAAAACAAAAAGCAAACAGTACATTTAGATAGAATAAAAATAACATAAAAAGGATGTTAGAAAAATATAAATTTTTCTTTTTAAAAAAAGGAGGTGTAGTATACTTTTAGGGATAAGATTAGGGCACATACTTTTAGGGATAGATTATAAGTAATTAGAACTTAAGCATAATGTCTAGCTTTAAGTACCGTTAAGGACACTAGCCATAAGACCAATGTAAACGTTCTCCTATAAATACCGGGCTTGCGGCCCCAATAAATCACTTCAAGTCAAACCTTCGCCTATTTCAATGGGTTCATTATTCGGTTCTGATATATTTATCAGCTCGATTGAGTCCTTGAAAAGTTCGTGTACCCATCCGGCAAGTCTTTTCTTAAAGGAGTCTTGGCTAACAATCTACCGTAAGCTACTTTTATGGTTTTTTCCATAAGCTCTACAATTTTTTTTCAAATTTGTAGTTTTGGGCTATCCAATATCTTATCCTTATATTTGCGATTTGTTTCGCCTGATTGTATCAGGAAATCAAGGAAGGGTAAATATTTTTGTAGCCTTTTTGTTTCTGTTTTATTCGTGCTTGTTCGATTTATTTATTTTTATTTTTTTCTTAATTTTGGAAATTGATATATATATTTTTTTTTCTTTTGATAATAATTTTTTGAAATGCACTTTTATTACAATTGATGCATATGTTATTTAGATCTTATCAAGATCATTAGCATGGCTTAAGGCTCTTTTTGTTACACATTTATTGTGTAGTTTGTATGCTTTATATAACACATATGCGCTCATTATTATTACAATTACTAATAAAAGTGCATTTGTTGGTTTTAAATCTACATTCGATGACTCTATTTTATTGATAACGTTAGCAGTGGTGTCCACTGTCTTGGTATCTATTAACCCCATATTGGGTTCATTAAATATGTCATCAAACTTGCTTATTCTATTATCAAACATTCAAATTTAAAAAATTGTTTCTCTTTTTTTTTTATTTCTTTGCTTAATAATTGTGAATTTTCTTTTGTTGTTGCTTGTCTTGTTCTTGTCTTATTTAGAGATAGTTTATTTTTCTTAATTGTTTTTGTTTAATTTATCTTTTTACATATATCCCTGCCTATTTTTGCGAGTGGTTTTCAGGCTACACTCTAATTGGACAGCTTTAATGCCGCACAATTGCACGAAGTTTGTTTTACAATTTATAAAAAAAATATGCATCGCAGTGCATTAAAAAAAATTGTGCGACGCAGCGCATAGTTTTATAATTAAGTTTTGGTGGGCGCTCTTTGTAGCGCTATCGGTTCACTTTTAGGACGCGTTCAATCTCAAGTTCAGCTGCTGATGTCCGGGGCCTATGGGCTCAGGCGGTACCGGTGCCGGTCTTCGCACCAGATTTTCCTTTTGGGGTCACGTAGCAGTGGCTACAGGTATATTCGCAATACGACGAATATAGTGGTCCCTCGCAGTCGTTTGGGCAGACTATTTTCACTTTTGGTAATTCCTTCTCCGGTTGTGGCGTTATTTTTGATTTCGTCTTTGCCACGTTGTGTATTGTAGAGTATGGGATTTCGGTTGTGGCTTTATTTTTCTTTTGTCTACCTTTTTATACCCTTGCAGAGGGTATTATAAAATTGGTCAGATGTTTGTAACGCACAGAAGGAGACGTTTCCGACCCCATAAAGTATATATATTCTTGATCAGCATGAGAAGCTAAGTCGATATAGCCATGTCCGTCTGTCCGTCTGTCCGTCGGTGCGTACGCGTTTTACTCAGCCATCTTAAGAGCTATCGGGATGAAATTTTTTTTGGGAGCTTTTTTTTACCCGGGTGAGATAAAGTATGAAAATCTTTGGGATCGGACCACTATATCATATAGCTCTAGAAGAAACATTTTTGCAAAAATTGGAGTATCCCCATGAAATTTACCAATATGATAGTAATAGATATAAAATCTCAGATCCCAAAATTTGAATCTGATTCGATAAGTAGAACACAAGTTACAGTCAATATAAATCGGTTCAAACGCTGCCGGCAGCGCTGCTTGCTGCCTACTACTGCCATCATCAAATCAACAGAGCACACGCATACACACACAGACGCAACGCTACATGAACTGTATGTGTATGCGTGCCGTGCTTTGCTTAGAAAATGAAGGAAGAAGAAAAACTTGTGGTAAAAAGAGAAATAATATTTTGTTTGTGTATTGATGAATTGAGTTGCAGGGAAAGAAATTTCGAAAAGGAAAAATATTATTGCCAAGTATACTGCAAGGGTATATAAACTTCGGCATAGCCGAAGTTAGCTTCTTTGATATTTTTTTGTTTAATATATATTTATTCTTTTGTCTACCTTTTTCTAATTGCAATTTTTTTTTTTTACACATTTCTCGTAGTTTTTTATACCCTTGCAGAGGGTATTATAAAATTGGTCACATGTTTGTAACGCACAGAAGGAGATGTTTCCGACCCCATAAAGTATATTTATTCTTGATCAGCATGAGAAGCTGAGTTGATATAGCCATGTCCGTCTGTCCGTCTGTCCGTCCGTCCGTCCGTCTGTGCGTATGCGTTTTACTCAGCCGTCTTAAGAGCTATCGGGCTGAAATTTGTTTTCGGTGTTTTTTATTACCCGGGACAAATAAAGTATGAAAACCATCAGGATTGGACCACTATATCATATAGCTCTAGAAGAACTAGAAGAAACATTTTTATAAAAATTTGAGTATGCCATGAAATCTACTTATGTGATATAAAACCCCAGAACCCAAAATTTGAATGTGATCGGATAAATATAACACAAGTTACAGTCAATATAATAATCGGCTCTGCTCCCAGCTCTGCCGGCAGCGCTGCTTGCTGTCTACTACGTCTTTCGTCATCAACAGAGTACATGCATACACACACAGACGCAACGCTACATAAAGTGTATGTGTATGCGTGCGTTACTTTGTTTTGTTTGTATATTGATGAATTGAGTTGCAGAAAACAAACATGTAAATTATTATTACCTAGGACTGCAAGGGTATATAAACTTCGGCATAGCCGATGTTAGCTTTGATATTTCTTGTTTGATATTTTTTTTTTTTTTACACCGGATTTTTTTTTCCATCACTCGACTTACGTTTGTTTATATGTATTTTTCCCATTCATTCTCATGACGCTGCCCAACTTTCGTGTAGTGGGCGGATTGACTACCACACGTAAATAATATTCTGCTCAGCAGCTCCAGCGGTCGTTGTTGCCGTTTATGTTCTAGGTCCGCTTTGCCTTCCGGTCACTTTTTATAAGTTAGTGACCACTGTCACGGTCGCCATGTAATAGGTTCTGTGTTGTATCCTTTGAGATGTAGTATTTTGGGTTTTAAAAGTAAGACACAAGCAGGTCTTTTCAGTTTGAGTATGGTTTATTGAATAATTCTTAATTCTATTACAATTGTTCTCTATAGCTAAAACCGCGTAGCTGCGCTGCTGGCAATGCAGGCAGAGGAGCGGTATGCTTATGTATAAACATATTTATGTATAAATGTATGAATGTATAACTTGAAATGTATTACCAGTTATTTGGTATTTTTTCATATATATTAATTGATAAAAATTTTTAACCTATCTTTATGCACTAATTGTTTCTTATTCTTTGAATCCTTAATTAAAATGTCATGTGCCATTGAGGGTGTTGTATTAAAACAATATGCGAAGTATCGTATCCATACGTCCCAGTCAGTTTTGTGAACTGAAATGTATGATCGTAAATATTCATTGAGTGTTCGGTGGCTTCGCCCCACAGTGCCTACAGTTTGGTGATGATGTGCAGTTGAAGTTATCTTTTTAATTTGCAAGTTTTTGCATAAATCTTCAATTATTGAGTTTCCATATTCTGTTCCCATGTCCGAAATGAACGTCTTCATTGGACCGTATTTGAAATCTTCAAATATAGCTTTCGCTACTGTTTTTGCACTTTTGTCTTTTATTGGTATTATTACAAGATATTTAGTTAGACCGCAGATTAAGGTTACTGCGTATTCATTTCCGTGTTCTGATTTTGGGAGTGGACCGATCGTATCCACAATTACCCTGTCGAAAGCCAGTTGTGGCGTTTCAGTTATGATTAATGGAGTTTTTGTGTGCTTTGTTATTTTTGTTTGTTGACACTTATTCCATTTTTTTATATATTGAGATATATGCCTTTTCATTTTGGCCATAGTTCTTAATATTCCAGTATGACCTCCTTGTATGGGATCATCGTTGAACGTAAGCAGCATTGCTTCTTTTTCTTTATCGTTATTTGATAATAAGATCACCGGCTTAAGTAGCGCTACTCTTAATAATTGTAAAATCTTATTGCCCATATTTTTAAAAGATTCTATTGAGATAGTTTCAAAGATCTTTTCGCTCGGTGCCACTTTGACTTGACCTAAGTCGAGAATTCCATTGGTATACATATCGCAAATGTCAATTCTTGCTATAACTTTCTTGCCATGTTTGAATGTGGTTAAAGAATCAGTTATTCGCAAGGTCACTACTTTTTGTACTTCGTCGTTTACAATGACGTCATACACATTGGGCTTAGAAGCATTAAGAGATTGCTTTTGCAACTCTTTTATATTATTTTCTTTTTCTTTTCCTGCGCAGGAATTTGACTGTTTACTTTGATTTCTGGTAGTGACTCTCAGAATTTTGTGACTGGTTGGTATATTTTGTAAGTCCTGTATAGTTATTCTCGATAGCGCGTCGGCTACGAAATTATCTTTTCCCTTTTTAGTTATTATAATAACCACGACCATTGCCTCTACCGCGATAATTATATTTGATATTATAATTACCACGGTTTCTTTGAGCATAATAGATGGTATTATTTTGGAAGCTTTCTGTGGATCCCGACTCTACTGAAAGAGTGGTAAATCTAGTGATTGCTTCTTTAGCTGATTGAAAGTGTCCCGATTCTATTAATAATTGGACTCTTGGACTTTTGGTATGACCTACCATGGCATTTACTGCCACTTTGGTAGTATATTTTATTGCTTCCTCACTTGGAAGACCATCGGAAATATATGCGCCTTTAAGGGCGTCGGTCAACTCAGTAATTTCGTTTGTGTATGAAACACAGTTATTGGGGTTTCTCTGCAGATTTTTAATTTTTGCTGTTAAGAGATCTACTGATTCACCCTTCATCAATCGTTTTTTCCGAGCTTAGGGTATTAGCCGCTTAATTTTGATATTATGAGTTCGATGGCTACCGCTTCGTGCGGTTCTTTTATGGTGTCAAGAACGCGAAGCGCTCCAATGAAACCCGGTAGACTTTTAATATCACCATCGAAGTATGAATTCTACCCTCGTTTGTGTCATTGTGTTTTCTTTTGGAATGGCTGGTTTGCTATGACTTATTATTGATTTGGTCGCTTAGACCTGTATTTAATTGACAAAATTTTTCTCTTTTAAAAAATGTTCATAGTTTGCTACTCTATATCTACTATTTCTACATCTGAGTCTGTTAAATCTATGGGTTCATTATTCGGTTCTGATATATTTATCAGGTCGATTGAGTCCTTGAAAAGTTCGTGTACCCATCCGGCAAGTCTTTTCTTAAAGGAGTCTTGGCTAACAATCTACCGTAACCTACTTTTATGGTTTTTTCCATAAGCTCTACAATTTTTTTTTCAAATTTGTAGTTTTGGGCTATCCAATATCTTATCCTTATATTTGCGATTTGTTTCGCCTGATTGTGTCAGGAAATCAAGGAAGGGTAAATATTTTTGTAGCCTTTTTGTTTCTGTTTTATTCATGCTTGTTCGATTTATTTATTTTTATTTTTTTTTCTTAATTTTGGAAATTGATATATATATTTTTTTTTTTTCTTTTGATAATAATTTTTTGAAATGCACTTTTATTACAATTGATGCATATGTTATTTAGATCTTATCAAGATCATTAGCATGGCTTAAGGCTCTTTTTGTTACACATTTATTGTGTAGTTTGTATGCTTTATATAACACATATGCGCTCATTATTATTACAATTACTAATAAAAGTGCATTTGTTGGTTTTAAATCTACATTCGATGACTCTATTTTATTGATAACGTTAGCAGTGGTGTGCACTGTCTTGGTATCTATTAACCCCATATTGGGTTCATTAAATATGTCATCAAACTTGCTTATTCTATTATCAAACATTCAAATTTTAAAAATTGTTTCTCTTTTTTTTTTTATTATTTTGCTTAATAATTGTTAATTTTCTTTTGTTGTTGCTTGTCTTGTTCTTGTCTTATTTAGAGATAGTTTATTTTTCTTAATTGTTTTTGTTTAATTTATCTTTTTACATATATACCTGCCTATTTTTGCGAGTGGTTTTCAGGCCACACTCTAATTGGACAGCTTTAATGCCGCACATTTGCACGAAGTTTGTTTTACAATTTATAAAAAAAATATGCATCGCAGTGCATTAAAAAAAATTGTGCGACGCAGCGCATAGTTTTATAATTAAGTTTTGGTGGGCGCTCTTTGTAGCGCTATCGGTTCACTTTTAGGACACGTTCAATCTCAAGTTCAGCTGCTGATGTCCGGGGCCTATGGGCTCAGGCGGTACCGGTGCCGGTCTTCGCACCAGATTTTCCTTTTGGGGTCACGTAGCAGTGGCTACAGGTATATTCGCAATACGACGAATATAGTGGTCCCTCGCAGTCGTTTGGGCAGACTATTTTCACTTTTGGTAATTCCTTCTCCGGTTGTGGCGTTATTTTTGATTTCGTCTTTGCCACGTTGTGTATTGTAGAGTATGGGATTTCGGTTGTGGCTTTATTTTTCTTTTGTCTACCTTTTTCTATTTGCAATTTCTTTTTTTTTATAGACATTTCTGGTAGTTTTTTTTTTGTTTAATATATATTTATTCTTTTGTCTACCTTTTTCTAATTGCAATTTTTTTTTTACACATTTCTCGTAGTTTTTTATACCCTTGCAGAGGGTATTATAAAATTGGTCAGATGTTTGTAACGCACAGAAGGAGATGTTTCCGACCCCATAAAGTATATATATTCTTGATCAGCATGAGAAGCTGAGTTGATATAGCCATGTCCGTCTTTCCGTCTGTCCGTCCGTCCGTCCGTCCGTCTGTGCGTATGCGTTTTACTCAGCCGTCTTAAGAGCTATCGGGCTGAAATTTGTTTTCGGTGTTTTTTCTTACCCGGGAAAAATAAAGTATGAAAACCATCAGGATTGGACCACTATATCATATAGCTCTAGAAGAACTAGAAGAAACATTTTTATAAAAATTTGAGTATGCCATGAAATCTACTTATGTGATATAAAACCCCAGAACCCAAAATTTGAATGTGATCGGATAAATTTAACACAAGTTACAGTCAATATAATAATCGGCTCTGCTCCCAGCTCTGCCGGCAGCGCTGCTTGCTGTCTACTACGTCTTTCGTCATCAACAGAGTACATGCATACACACACAGACGCAACGCTACATAAAGTGTATGTGTATGCGTGCGTTGCTTTGCTTTGGGAATGAGGGAAGAAGAACAAATTGTAAAAAGAGAGTAAAATTGTTTTGTTTGTATATTGATGAATTGAGTTGCAGAAAACAAACATGTGAAATTATTATTACCTAGGACTGCAAGGGTATATAAACTTCGGCATAGCCGATGTTAGCTTTGATATTTCTTGTTTGATATTTTTTTTTTTTTTTTTACACCGGATTTTTTTTTCCATCACTCTACTTACGTTTGTTTATATGTATTTTTCCCATTCATTCTCATGACGCTGCCCAACTTTCGTGTAGTGGGCGGATTGACTACCACACGTAAATAATATTCTGCTCAGCAGCTCCAGCGGTCGTTGTTGCCGTTTATGTTCTAGGTCCGCTTTGCCTTCCGGTCACTTTTTATAAGTTAGTGACCACTGTCACGGTCGCCATGTAATAGGTTCGGTGTTGTATCCTTTGAGATGTAGTATTTTGGGTTTTAAAAGTAAGACACAAGCAGGTCTTTTCAGTTTGAGTATGGTTTATTGAATAATTCTTAATTCTATTACAATTGTTCTCTATAGCTAAAACCGCGTAGCTGCGCTGCTGGCAATGCAGGCAGAGGAGCGGTATGCTTATGTATAAACATATTTATGTATAAATGTATGAATGTATAACTTGAAATGTATTACCAGTTATTTGGTATTTTTTCATATATATTAATTGATAAAAATTTTTAACCTATCTTTATGCACTAATTGTTTCTTATTCTTTGAATCCTTAATTAAAATGTTATCCCTATCCTCTATTTCTTCTATCATGTATGGGCCTAAATACTTAGGTTCTAACTTATGACCCGTATCATTAAGTAATAAAACTTTACCTCCTATTTCTAATTCGATATCTTTTACCTTTCTATCATATATTTCCTTATTCTTTGCTTTATGCTGTTCTAACATAATTCTGGCTCTTTTATAAGCCTGTTCTAATCTAAATTTTGATTCCTTAGCTTAATCTTCTATGTTATATAGTGGATTTATATTATCAACACTATTAAAATGTTTGGGTAAGTTCGCAGTTTTACTAAATACCAACTCATATGGACAATAATCATGTGCCATTGAGGGTGTTGTATTAAAACAATATGCGAAGTATCGTATCCATACGTCCCAGTCAGTTTTGTGAACTGAAATGTATGATCGTAAATATTCATTGAGTGTTCGGTGGCTTCGCCCCACAGTGCCTACAGTTTGGTGATGATGTGCAGTTGAAGTTATCTTTTTAATTTGCAAGTTTTTGCATAAATCTTCAATTATTGAGTTTCTATATTCTGTTCCCATGTCCGAAATGAACGTCTTCATTGGACCGTATTTGAAATCTTCAAATATAGCTTTCGCTACTGTTTTTGCACTTTTGTCTTTTATTGGTATTATTACAAGATATTTAGTTAGACCGCAGATTAAGTTTACTGCGTATTCATTTCCGTGTTCTGATTTTGGGAGTGGACCGATCGTATCCACAATTACCCTGTCGAAAGCCAGTTGTGGCGTTTCAGTTATGATTAATGGAGTTTTTGTGTGCTTTGTTATTTTTGCTTGTTGACACTTATTACATTTTTTTATATATTGAGATATATGCCTTTTGATTTTGGCCATAGTTCTTAATATTCCAGTATGACCTACTTGTATGGGATCATCGTTGAACGCAAGCAGTATTGCTTCTTTTTCTTTATCGTTATTTGATAATAAGGTCACCGGCTTAAGTAGCGCTACTCTTAATAATTGTAAAATCTTATTGCCCATATTTTTAAAAGATTCTATTGAGATAGTTTCAAAGATCTTTTCGCTCGGTGCCACTTTGACTTGACCTAAGTCGAGAATTCCCTTGGTATACATATCGCAAATGTCAATTCTTGCTATAACTTTCTTGCCATGTTTGAATGTGGTTAAAGAATCAGTTATTCGCAAGGTCACTACTTTTTGTGTTGTATATTTCGGATTCAGCCGGATCGGACCACTATATCATATAGCTCCCATTCAACGGATTTTTTTTTTCCCATTACTCTACTTACTTTTGTTTATATGTATTTTTCTCATTCATTCTCATGACGCTGCCCAACGTTGCAGTGAACGGCTACAACACGTAAATAATATTCTGCCCAGCAGCTCCAGCGGTCGTTGTTGCCATTTATGTTCTAGGTCCGTGCTGGCAATGCAGGCAGAGGAGCGGTATGCTTATGTATAAACATATTTATGTATGAATGTTTTTTTTTTTTTTTTTTTATAAATAGGGGGGAAAGCATTGAAAGCCGAAGTGTGGGACTTGGTATCGACCTTGGTTAGTGGTCACCGCACCGCACTAAAACCTACCCTATGCTCCGATTCCCTCTCGCGGAACCAACGCTGAAGTACTACTTCACGAGGGGGAGATGGCACGTATGCCTCGTCTAGAGTTTACCTAGAGCTGAAGTTTTGGTTACGCTGACGTTCAGCGCGACGCAAGGATTGCATGATGACTGCTGCCATGTGGCTAACAGCTAGCCAATTGTTTTGCGAGCTAAGTAGGATATCCATAAAGTCGTTGACTATAAATGGCCTCCCAATGCCTAGGCTTAGCTCTTCCCGTTCAGCAGAATATCTAGGACAGACAAACAGGACGTGTTCTGCGTCTTCTATATTCCCCGCACAGTGTGTGCAAAAGGGATCCGTCTCATGTTTAAACCTATGCAAGTAGGATTTAAAGCATCCATGTCCCGTCAGTAACTGTGTCAGATAGAAGTCAGTCTGGCCATGTTTGCGATTAAGCCATGGCCGAATGTCGGGGAGAAGGCGCCTTGTCCAGCTCCCATGGTTTGAGTCACGCCATCTGTGTTGCCAGTTAGTCAGAGTGGTCTCTCTTCTAACTGGCGGCGGATCTCTATTTCTAGCCTCGTTAGCCAAGAGGTCTAGTGGGGCCATATCAGACAGCACCAAGGCGGCATCTTCGGAGACTGTCCTAAACGCGCATATGGTCCTGAGCGCGCATGTTCGGTACGACGATCTGCAGTCCCGGCTGTAGGTGGGGGATGACATCGCTGGTGCCCATATGGCGGCGGCATAGAGGATGATGGACCTTACCACCGTCGAGATGAGCCATCTGCTCCGTTGCTTGGGGCCGCCGACGTTAGCCATGAGCCGAGTTATAGCTGACGTGGCCTTCGCAGCTTTATCTGCGGTATACTGCAGGTGGGCTTTGAATGTTAGCCTATGGTCCATCATGACTCCAAGGTATTTAATGGCAGGCTTTGATGTTATTGAGCATCCGGCGACTTCGATCCTGGCTGTTTCCACTTTTTTCCTGCTGCTTATGAGCACGGCCTCGGTTTTGTGTGCGGCTATGGATAGTGAGTTTGCCTCCATCCATTCCAGAATCCTGAACACTGCTGCATTGGTGTTTTCTTCCGCTTGCTGGATATCCTTGGCCACAGTGACGATGGCAATGTCGTCCGCGAATCCCACTATGCGAGTGTCAGTTGGCATGTCCAATCGCAGGACAGTGTCATACATGACATTCCACAATGTTGGCCCGATCACTGATCCTTGGGGTACTCCGCCTGTGATGGTGTGTTTCCGTGGACCAGCTGCTGTGTCGTAGAGTAGCACCCGATCCCGGAAATAGCTGCATATCAGGTTAATGATGTACTCAGATATGTTTAATCGCTCTAGGGACGCGATAATGGAGTCCCAGCTGGCCGAATTAAAAGCATTCCGTACATCCAACGTTGATATAAGGCAGTATTTTTTGTTGCCGCCTTTCCAGCGTTGCCCTTCGATGGCTTTAGCGGCTATCTCTACCACCGAACTGATGGCGTTGATGGTGCTGCGTTTCCTCCTGAATCCGAACTGCCAGTCCGACAGTCCATGACGTTGCTCCAGTTCCTTCTCCAGTCTGTTGCAAATGATGCGCTCAAAAAGTTTCCCAATCACATCAAGCATACACAGGGGTCTGTATGCAGATGGGTCATCTATTTTATCGCCTTTGGGAAGCAGGACCAACCTTTGTAGCTTCCACCTCGTAGGGAACTCCCGTTGCAGCATGCATGTGTTGAAAAGTTCCACAAACGTCGACGCGTGTTTGCAAACTAGCAGTTTGATTACAAGAGCCGGGACCCCGTCCGGGCCCGGGGCCTTATGTACGTTTATCCTCTTTCCTGCTTCCACGACTTCACCAACATCTGTGAATATCGGTGCACATGGTGTTCCGCTCGCTGCTAAGTTCCTCGTCGGCCTTAAAGGGAATAGCGTTGCTACAATGTGACCCAACTTGGTTGGATCCGTTGGCATTATGCGCCTGGCGAGTTTGCCCATAACCAGTTTATAAGCAGTCCCATGTGGCTGCGCATCTGCATCTGCGCACATCTTCTTCCAGCAGTTCGCTTTACTTCTCTTGATCTTATGTATGAATGTATGAATGTATAAATGTATAATGTTTACATAAGAGTATGTATGTATATATGTCGCCGCTGCGAGAGAGTGAGGATGTATCATATTGCATATTGGCCGCGCGTGTTATATTTGCCGACACAGCAGCACCATGCACTCATGGGTGGTTATGTTCCTTAAGAGGCAAATGTACTTGAATGTTACGCACATAAATATTGTTACTAATTGATACAATATATTTGTATACATTGTAATGTTGTTATTCTAGAACATGCCACATCCCCCCTCTTTAGAAAAATAACGTAATTATATGGAGTTATTTTCTAATGGAAATTTATTTATGTATTATTGTTAAAAAGAATTTTTTTTTTGTGGTTTTTTTTTTCAATTTGAATGTTTGATTTTCTGTTTGATGATATATATTTTGTATTGTATATGTAGTGTCATTAAATGCAGATAAAAATTTTTGTCTTGTTTTATTATTATTGTTTTTTTTTCATATATATTAATTGATAAAAATTTTTAACCTATCTTTATGCACTAATTGTTTCTTATTCTTTGTATCCTTAATTAAAATGTTATCCCTTTCCATTTCTTCTATAATGTATGGGCCTAAATACTTAGGTTCTAACTTATGACCCGTATAATTAAGTAATAAAAATTTACCTCCTATTTCTAATTCGATATCTTTTACCTTTCTATCATATATTTCCTTATTCTTTGCTTTATGCTGTTATAACATAATTCTGGCTCTTTTATAAGCCTGTTCTAATCTAAATTTTGATTCCTTAGCATAATCTTCTATGTTATATAGTGGATTTATATTATCAACACTATTAAAATGTTTGGGTAAGTTCGCAGTTTTACTAAATACCAACTCATATGGACAATAATCATTTGCCATTGAGGGTGTTGTATTAAAACAATATGCGAAGTATCGTATCCATACGTCCAGTCAGTTTTGTCAACTGAAATGTATGATCGTAAATGTTCATTGAGTGTTCGGTGGCTTCGCTCCACAGTGCCTACAGTTTGGTGATGATGTGCAGATGAAGTTATCTTTTTAATTTGCAAGTTTTTGCATAAATCTTCAATTATTGAGTTTCTATATTCTGTTCCCATGTCCGAAATGAACGTCTTCATTGGACCGTACTGCAGAATGAAATCTTCAAATGTAGCTTTCGCTACTGTTTTTGCACTTTTGTCTTTTATTGGTATTATTACAAGATATTTAGTTAGATCGCAGATTAAAACTGGTGCGCTAATCAACGCTGCATTTAGCTGTTCAAATGCGATTTGATGATCGTCACCGAACACAAACGTTGCATCTTTTCTTAACAAGTCTGACAATGGTTTCGCTATCAATGCGTAAGCCTCTATGAAACGACGAAAATTAGAAGTTAGTCCAAGAAACCTTTGTACACTCTTGTAATTCTGTGGTTTTGGATAATTTTTCACCGCCTGTGTTTTTGCTTTAGTAGGCCTTATAGAACCCTTTTCGACAATGTATCCATAACTTTATATTTTATGAACTGACACTTCTGCCATTTAATGCGCAAACCAATATCCGATGCCCAATTTAACACACAAGCTGAAATAGCTTGTAAATTCCTTCTTTAGTATCCTTTGAAGGAATAATTAGATCACCCATATATGTAACGACTGTGCCATCTCGAATCAAATCAATAAATGTTGCAAAGATGTAGCGAGAAAACACATGAGGGGAATTTGAAATTCCAAATAGGACATACAAAAATTCGAACTGACCGCTATGTGTCACAAAAGCAGTATGCTTCCTTGAGTTGGGCTCCACAGGAACATGAAAATATCCATTTTCAAGATCCAAGGTTGTAAACACTGTATTACCCTGCAATCTCTCAATTACATTATCTATAAGTGGCATTGGGAAATGTTCTCTTACAATCTTAGCATTCAAACGTCTATAATCACAGCAAAGTCTTTTTCCTCCATCCTTTTTTGGAACAAAAAATACTTGGTTGAATGATACCCTCGGCTAACCATTTTTCTACTGTTGAGTCCACGATACCTTTATCAACGAAAGATAAACGCCTCGGCCGTTCGTATACTGGGCATTCGTACATAACTGTATATAACTGTGAATAAGCTGCTTGACTTCTTTGACGTCCGATTTAGTTAAATGGCACAAATCTATTTCACTCTTTTCTTCTTCAGCTAATAAGCACAAACTTTCAAATTCCTGTAACATACCCTTCGGTACTCACTTTTACACACTCCCAATAAACGGTCTCGTTCATCGTTTAATTCTATACCATGAAGTTTTCTGATAATATCATCTCTTATTAAACATAGATCACATCCTGTATCTATGAGTGCAGACAGCTCAACGTTTCCACATGATATTGTTTTGAAAATAGCTTTTCCTTTTACATTGATTTCCTTTGACATGGTACTAGCCCTACTGTATTCCTTTTTAGTATATAATTTACGTGTCGGGCATACTGATGCTATATGCCCTATCTGATCACACTTAAAGCACTTAATCTTCGGACACTGACTCATAAAATGAGATACTTCGCCACACTTAAAGCATTTCTCGGTTGTTTAGATATTCCGCTTTTCTATTATCCTTCTCATTATGATTTCTGTTTCTATTTACCACTTGAGGGCGACCAAAGTAAACCTTTTCGTAAATTGTAATCTGATCCTTCAGCTGAATGACTGTCTTTGCCTGATACAAGTTACTTTTGTTAGCATTTGAATCAGGTATTCCTTCTATGAAATATTCTATAAGACTAGCTTCATCTAAATTTATGAAACTGCCTATTTCCCTCAGACTCTAAAGGTACTCACGAAAATCTTCATTTGGGCGTTTACGTCTATTTTGCAACAATTTAGGTACTTCAATTGCTGATACTTCTGAGCCGAACTCGCTAAACAAAATTCTTTTTAATGATATCCAATCAGTCACTCCTCGCTCACTACGCACAAAAACTTTTGCTGCACCTTTTAATAATTGCTTCGCATAAATAAATTTCTGTAGCGTGTTCCATTGAACTGCTTCTCCATTATCTTCAAAATCCCGTAACCAATTTTCTATAGACTGTTGACCTGACCCACTAAACGAAGAAAGAGAATCCTCAATGTCGCGCAAAGAAAATTATTTCTAACTGTGTTAGTAATTTAATTTTCTCTTCTTTTAGCAATTACAAAATATAATTATTTCTCTTTCAATATTTACTTTTCTTTTAATTCCAAATTTATTTACTTTACTTTTGAATATAAAATTTATTTACTTTACTTTTGAATCAACAATAATTTACTTTACTTTTGAATTAACATCAATTTACTTTACTTTTATTCAAGCCAATTTTTTAGTTATTAGTTATAATTTTGACATAAATTTATATTGATTTAATTTAATGATTGCGTCAACTCAATTTAAATTATAACATCTTTCGTTCTGTAAACATAATGTTAATTAACATAAACATCTGGCTCACCACTAAGTTGTTCTCGCTCGTTGTCTCATCAACGCCGTTTATTCGTGCCAATTTTGTTGATATGTCGATCTTCCACGAATGCTCTCACTAACGCTGTCGCGCTCGTGACGCCAATGCCGATGTCTCGCTCGTGACGCCAATGCCGTATGTCTCCCTCTTGTACAAATTTTTCCACTGCTGCCGCCAAAATTGTGCGTCTAATGCTTTCTGGTAGCTTCTATTGCCGCCAATTTTTACATGAGTCGCTTGCCGGCAATTTCTCAAGAATTTCCCACTCTAGGTACAGCTGCTCACCACATAGATTCCATGTTCCAGGCCATTTGCCACATAAATCTACCATCTCAGTGAATAGTTCCCACGACGATACTCCAACACATTTACAAAAATTACGCTATACCAGCCTCATCGCCACGTAAATTTTTGCAAAATGTAAATGTACATACATATCTCACTTCTGACGACAATTTTTGGGACACGTTAATGCAATCCCACTTTTTCCTCCCGAATTTCTAGGCCCTTTTTACTCAATCAATCTTACAGTTTTATTCAACATTATTTCTTTATACATTTATTATTAATTATTACATTGCTATACTCTTTTTTCGAGCAGCCACGAGGAACACAATCCGTCGACACAACTTGACGCCATAAAACTCCAATATATGGTTCATCATATCTGAAAAAAATCACTGGTTCAATACAATCGACCGCTTCTCGTCTCTCGACCCATTCCCACATTTATGTACGAAAAATATTCTTCACCCCTGCCCTGCTCCTTCTTCAGCCCTTTTTCTTTAAAATCAATAAAGTAATACTCCCAACATAAAACAAAAACAGAGGGCCGGGCTAACTTTGACCGCGTCAAAGTTTGTATACCCTTGCAAGTTTTTTGTTTAAAAGGTCTTATGTTTGCGAAAAAACGGCTTAGGAAATAACGAAGTTATTGATCAAATTCACTGTTCACCACCGATTGTTCCTATGGGAGCTATATGATATAGTCGCCCGATCTTAATCAAATTTGGTACAGTCATTAATACTTAAGTAAAACTGAGAAATATAAATTTGTATGCCAATTTCTTCAAAAGACGTTATTGACCAAATTCACTGTTTTCGACCGATCGGTCCTATGGAAGCTATATGATATAGTCACCCGATCTTGATTAAATTCGGCACAGTAGTTTGTTAAAGTAATAAATTCATAAATATTAAATTTCACGACAATAGCTCAGAAAATAACGAAGTTATTAAGAAAAGTCACTGTTCGTGACTTTGACGTTTGTATGGGAGCTATATGATATAGTGATCCGATCCGGCTGAATCCGAGATATACAACGCCTGCAGTATATACAAGCCTACAAGCAAAATTCAGCTCTTTAGTTCTTACGGTCTAGGAGGAGATCGCGTCGATCCAGACAAACGGACGGACGGACGGACTATGGCTATTTGAACTCGTCTCGTCGTGCTGATCAAGAATATATATACTTTATATGCACACTTTTGACCAAAATTAATATACTATTTTTGCAAAAAAGAAAAAAAAAAGAAAAAGAAAAAAAAACCCCCCAACAACGAGCAAAGAGATACTTCCCATTTCTATCTTTGATTTTTATACCCTTGCAAAAAGGGTATATTAATTTTGGTCAGAAGTGTGCAACGCATAGAAGGAAGCATCTCCGACCATATAAAGTATATATATTCTTGATCAGCATGACGAGACGAGTTCATATAGCCATGTCCGTCCGTCCGTCCGTCTGTCCGTCTGACCGTCTGTCCGTCTCTCCGTCCGTCTGGATCAACGCAAACTCCTCCTAGACCGTTGAAGGTACAGAGTTGAAATTTTGCATGTAGGCTTGTATATACTGCAGGTGTTGTATATTTCGGATTCAGCCGGATCGGACCACTATATCATATAGCTCCCATACAAACCGCAAAGTCACAAACAGTGACTTTTGTCAATAACTTCGTTATTTTTTGAGCTATTGTCGTGAAATTAAATATTGGTGAGTTTATTATACATATAAACGACTATGCCAAATTTTATCAAGATCGGGTGACTATATCATATAGCTCCATAGGAACGATAGGTCGAAAACAGTGACTTTTTTCAATAACTTCGTTACTTTTGACGCGATTGCTTTCAAATTAAAGTTAGTTTAGTATATCTGTTAATATTTGTGCCGCATTTGATAAATGTCGGGTTACTATATGATATAGCTCCCATAGGAACGATCGGTGGAAAACAGTGACTTTGATCAATATCTTCGTTATTTCCTATGCAATGATTGTTGGCCGTTCTTTCGCAAACATTAGCCTTTTTAGATAAAATGTTTTTCCACTTTGATGGCTATAGGTAAGGAAAAAGTTACCAAAAAAGTTGCAAGGGTATACAAACTTTGACGCGGTCGAGGTTCTCTCTCTCTTGTCGCATGCACGCAGGCAGGTCGGCAAAATATAAATAATTGTGGTAACTGGGTTTCGGCAGAAATACAATCCCTTGTCGATGATTACCGTTATAGACTGATATAACCGGTCGACTGTCGTTGGTTTCATTGTCCTGAACTCCTGACATTTGTGGAAATTAGATTAGATCGGCGTCTGCGACATTTACGTCTGTTAACGAAATTTCACATTGTCCGGCAGGAATTCCCAAACGTTTTTCAATCTTTTTTTTCAAACTAAAAATGGTGTCATAATTGGAAACGCTGAATTCCACATTCTACTTAGGCAGAAAAAGCTCACTTGGTTATATAAGACCATTTATTTATATCCTTACGAATACTTACTCTCTTCGATTGTTGTTTAATAATAATTATCAACATTAATATTATGAACGTGACTGTATTATTTTTAGTATGAACTGTGAACTGCGAGCACACGATGTCGAATGATTCAAATGCTGTGCACACAGGGCATATCGAATTTTAGCCAAATCCCAGGCATTCTTAGATCTCAAAATTCTGGAATTATTTCTATCGTAGATAGATTCGAAACTCAACGAGCTAAACAGTAGGCAAGTGAAAAGCTTTCAGACACTTTCGTCAAGTTGGCTTTTTAACTCTTTTATTTCTTGGTTGCACTGCATACTATGCAAATGCCGCAATGTATCAACAATAAACTTAACAGCAAAGCAAAGTAAATTTGTATATTTCGCCTTAAGCAAAACCATTTGAACATAGAACCGAAACAATGACAAACTAAGAAAAGAAAAGTTCCTGAAAATTGGTCGAATGTAGTGAATCTGCTACAGCATGGAAAACCGAAAACCTTTTTGCGGTCTAATAAACGGCGCCAAGAGAGAATTCGCCTACGTAGCTATTTACAAAGTATAAGTATTTTTTTTTTTATACCCTTGCAGAGTTTATTATAAAATTGGTCAGATGTTTGTAACGCACAGAAGGAGACGTTTCCGACCACATAAAGTATATATAATTAAATATCCGATTTTCCCAATAAGGAAAAAAAAGATATGTTTTGTGAGTTAAATGCAACGTACTTTATTATTTGAATGAAAACTTAGAACTGAGTTACAAAAATGTCTTATGGTTATATTTATAAGCTAAATTTGGGAGCCCTTTGGTGGCGTGATTGATATTTGGATGATTTGATTGGTCCGAATATAATTGCTGAGTTAGCGTTCTCACGCTTTTGGTTGTTAGGGGGACAATTATTATTTCAAGTGTTTAATTGTTTATGTTAATTTTATGGGTTTGCGTTCATACGCTTTGGTTTTGAGGGGGACAATTGTTTATAAAAACGGATGTTTACTTTAACGTTATGAATTTTAGGGGGCGAAATATTTATATGTTATTGGGTATTGGAGTTGGATATATGACTCCCCATCCTAAAGAAAATAGCCTGTCCTCAGGCGGATACATTGGGATATAGCGAGGAGTTTTTCTCAGCTGTAAATATTGGAGTATCAATTTTGTTTATAATTTGGGACTCAGTTTTTTCAACAATTGGGGTTTCGATTATGTCTGTGGGACCACGATTGTTATTTGATCGAAAATGCTTAATTAATAATTTTTGTGGCATTGCCTTAAACTTATAGATTAAGTATGTAATCAAACTTATTATAGTAAGTATAAAAGTGGTTAATGTAATAGTTTGAAATGCAGAATAATATTTCGTATGTTCGTTAATTATCTCTTTTGTTTGGATAAAGGAAATAGGTTCTAGCCTGGTGATATTGTTTGTTACATAAATGCTTTGGCTATAGTCAAGCAATGAATTTATTATTGATATTTCGTTTAGTTGTAAGGCACAATCGTAAATTTTTATTATGTTATTTTGATTAAGTTTAGTTTTTGGTAAATTCCATGTTACAATTATGTTTGGTTCAATGTAATTAGTTTGAAAATTCTTATATGTCTTAGTGTATTTACAAGTGGTTGGGATTTGATTTAAAATGCCTATTATACATTTGTTAGTTTCTATTTGTTTTGTGTTTTTATTGAACAAAGTGTTGTTATTAAAATAGTATTTATCGTATGTGTTTGCTGTCAAAATATTTTTATTCTCGTCTGGATAAGGAAGTATCTCAAAGATAGGGGTTTTTATTATTTCTTGAGGAATGTTTGAAATGATAAATATCTCGTTTGAACTTGGTTTAAGCCAGGTGGAAGTTATTGTATTCAATAGTTTTTCCGAATTAACATGACTTAAGTGATTATGTTTTAGAAGTTTTGGGTTGAAAATTCCTAGTCTAGTGAGCTGCATGCCCATTTCTATGTCTTCAATGTATTCTGTGAAATGCTCAAAATTAAAGATTAGAACTTCTAATTTAACTGATTTTTCTTTTTCTTCCCTTAGGTTGTTTATTACTTCTAAACCTTTATTAACAGTGTCTATTACGTAATTTAGTTCGTTTGTTGTACGACATTGCTTTCAAGATTATTTATTTTTTCTTCCAATTCATCTTTATCTTCCTGATCAAGAGTACCAAAAAGATATTTGTATTTTGAACCAATTCCGTTAATTAGTCCTCGTTTATAACGTTTTACAATGTGTATTCCATTAATTTCCCTACTTAGTTTTTCTGTTAAGTATTGAATATGGATTAGGTTTTTAAATTCTTGTGCTTGTTGCATTAAATTATTATATGTAATGTCTATTAGAGTTAAATTCACTTTTAAATAATGATATTCAAAGTTTGTCGGTAAGTCCATGGTTCCTGTTTTAAATATTAAGTAACCGTTTGGTGCTTTTACTGGGTTTATGCCAATGGATTGACTGCAAGTTGATTTTAATGTTAAGAATAGCATGATGCATAAAAAAGTCATCTTGAGTTGTTGACCTGTAATTAATTAATTGTCGTATTTGCTTTTATTAACTTTCTTTTTCTTCTTGAATTTTGATTTGTAGTGTGTAACTTTTTGTCCTCTATTTCTTTCTTCAAAATGTTTCTCGTCTAACTGATTTATTTCTCCTGTCTTTTTGAATGGATTTGTCTTTTTTAACTTTACTAATGGTGCTTGTTTAAATCTAGTGTCGATTTCGAAGTCGTGTCTATCTTCATTTAAATTGTTTATTTGATGTATTTTTTTTGTTTGGGTATTATAGTCGGGGGATCCTGCATAGATAAAAATGTCCGCTGGTGTTCGGTTAGTTGTTTTATGTCTCGTCTTATGGTTGTATACGTAGAGAATTTTTTCAAATTTAAGTAATTTATCTTCGTTTTATGGAATCTTTCTACGTCTGAGATGCTGTTTTTACTTGATGTGATTTCTAACTTTACATTTTCTTCTTGTAGCCAATTTTTTAGTGCTATACACAGAAATGCTGAATCTTTGTCTGATTTTATTTCTATTGGTTTGCCCATTTCAGTGAATACTTTCATAATTGCTCTCTTGGCTTCTAACCAATCTCTAGACTTTACTTCTACAAGTGTTGCAAATTTCGAGTAAATGTCAATTCATGAAAGGAATTGTAAATTGTCTATCATGTAAAAGTCCATGACGTATTTTTCTCTGATATTGAAAAGTTCTGGTGTTATTTCAAAAGTTAGTTTTGTATTTCTATTTTCTGTCTTTGCGATATTGCATACTGAGCATTCATTAATAATGTTTTGAATTAGGTTTTGAAAATCGGGAAAATAATATTTTTCTTTAAACAAATTAATCGTTTTTTCAATTCCTGGATGTAATAATTCTTTATGTTGTTTTAGGATTATTTCTTTAAATTGTGCAAACGTTTGAAGGTCCTCTAACTTAATACTAGATTTCGAGGTTTTTGTATTTGCGTTTGGTTGTATTATTTCGATAAAAGCTTGTTGGAATATGGGAAAATCTTGTTCATTATGAAAATATAGTACAGTGTTTTTACTGCAAAGATATCTTATGATTATATCCCTTGCGTAAGCATTGGTTATTTCTTTGTATGTTATTTTTATGTTTGTTTTATAAAAGTAAGTTGTTGTTTCTGCTTTGTCTTCTGAACCTTTAATGAATTCTATTTGTCTGTTGTAATAATTAATGGGTCTTTCTACTATTGGAATGTAGTTTTTATTATCCTCGTGAGAACTATGTATTGTAGCTGCTGTGCTTTCTGTTGATCCTAAAAAGTTTTCATCTATTTTAACTCTGGAAAGGGCATCTGCTACATGATTTTCTTTGCCAGGTAAATATTTAATTTTGTAATCAAGCTCATTTAGTCTTATTTTCCATCTTTGAAGTTTCATATTTGGTTCTTTTATATTGTTGAGCCATACTAAAGGCTTATGGTCGCTTAGAATCTCGAACTTTCTACCGAAAAGGTATGGCCTAAAATATTTGGTTGCCCATACAATAGATAGTAATTCCTTTTCTATGGCTGAATAATTAAGTTCGTGTTCGTTAAGTGTTCTACTACCATAAGAAATAGGTCTATGGTCCTGTGAGAGGAACGCACCCAAAGCTATGTTGCTAGCATCTGTGGTTAGGAAAAATGGTTTTTTGAAATCGGGATATGCAAGTATAGGATCATTCATAAGGAGATATTTTAATTTTTCGAAGGATGAAATATAATTTGGGTCCTTTATATTTATTTTAGCTCCTTTCTTTAATCCTAGAGTTAAAGGTTTTGCAATATGTGCAAAGTTGGGTATAAATTTCCGGAAGAATCCGCATAATCCTATTGCGAATACATCTGGCAGCCTACTTGGTCACCCGCCCATCTGGCAACCCTATACGCGTCAAGACGCACTCTCGTATATGGCACCGTCTGTGCCGGTCGTGTTTCTCATAGTTCTACCACAAATAATATATTCACTACTAATATATATATATCCATCAATAACTCTGTAAACCCATGAAGTTGAATAAATCTCAACAGGTTATGGGCCCAGCAACCTTCCACTGCGCCAATAATTCGATGGATTCAGAATAGTGAACATAAAGTAAAAAGTGTAAAAGTTGTGGCGAAAAAGTTCTAGAAAGATTTTTGTGTCTCGCCTGTGTGGCGCCGAACTGCCGTTGCTTGTGTAGCTTCGCGGTCGGCTTTTGCTTGTGTAGCTAAGTCAAGAAAAAACGTGCGAGAGAGAACACAATAGAAATGAGTTAAATAAAGAGAAACAGAACATAAAAAATGAGTGTCGCAAGTGTACGTATAGAGCCGTTAGGCAAAGAAAATTTTGATACTTGGAAAATTCAAATGGAAGCACTTTTGATCAAAAATGATACGTGGAAATATGTGAACAATACATGTGTAAAGACAGAACAAAATGCTGCACAGTGGGTGAAAGAAGATGCTAAGGCAAAATCTGACTTAATTCTGGCCATGGCGACAACAGAATTAAAACAAATAAAAAACTGTGAAACTTCAAACGAAGTATGGAAAAAGTTGCATAGCATCTACCAGTACACGGGTCCCGCACGCAAAGCCACACTACTGAAGTCTTTGATTTTGCTGAAATTAGGCCCCGGCGGCGACATGCGAGATCACGTCGATAAGTTTTTTGACATTGTAGACAAAATAAATGAAACTGAAGTAATCAACATAAATGATTTAATCTCGATCTTGCTACTGTACAGTATATCAGAAGAATACGAAACATTTCGTATAGCAATCGAGTCGCAGGACAATTTAATTACACCTGAAGCACTAAAGGTAAAATTATTGGATGAATACGAAGCGCGAAATCGAAACAAAGGAAAATCATCACCAGGGGCACTGATGATAAATAAGAGATTCAATAATGGTGCACCAGGGTCGTCCAAGGCAGGTGGTTTTAAATACAAATGTTATAATTGTGGAAAGGTGGGGCACAAGGCGGCGAAATGTCCCAAGAAATTTCCGAAAAACTCCGGAGAAAACAGTGAGTCATATACAAGTATGTACATACAAGAAGCAAATCTTACACGCACAAGCCTAAAGGGATGGTGCCTGGACTCTGGAGCAACGTCACATATGTGTTCAAAGAAGGAAAGGTTTAATAAAACGTACGCAGAAAAATCGCAAGAGTTAAAACTAGCAAACGGCGAAAGTACAGCAATTAATGGAATCGGGTCGGTAACTTTTAACCAAACTGTAAGTTTTCTGCAAACCTTTTGAACACACTGTATGTACCAGATATTAGAGAAAATCTACTGTCAATAGCGAAGATATGTGACCACGGTTTTAATGTGTTATTTAAGAAGAATTTTGCAGAAATAATACAGGTATCCAATGGGCAAGTAGTTTTTGTCGCACAGCGAAAACATGACCTATATCATGTCGAGGAAATGATTGAAGAAAGCCATTTAGCAGTCGGAAACAAAACAAGTATCAGGGAGTGGCATGAACGTTTTGGTCACTTAAACGAAAAGGACTTAAAAGATGTCATCCAAAAAGGAAGAGTACATGGTGCATGCGTAAATATAAATGAGAGTCTACCAATCTGCGAAGCATGCATTAAGGGGAAGCAATCACGAAAACCGTTTCCTGCATCTGACTCCAAATCAAAAGAACTACTAGAACTAATCCATAGCGATGTATGTGGACCAATGCGAGTAAGTAGTCATGGAGGTAGTCGATACTTTGTTACATTTATAGATGATTTTTCAAAATGGTGCGAATGGTGTATACTATCAAAAGTAAACCAGAAGTTTTTAACAAATTCAAGGAGTTTAAGGTATACGTCGAACTCAAAACTGGAAAAAAGATTAAACGTTTTAGATCAGACAATGGAACCGAATATACCAATAATGAGTTTAATAAGTATTTAAAAGCCGCAGGTATAAAGCACGAGCATTCAGTGGAATACACCCCACAACAAAATGGAACGGCTGAAAGGAAGAATCGAACTCTTGTGGAAATGGCTCGCTGCATGATGATCCAAGCCGTACTACCAAATAGCTACTGGGCTGAGGCAATAAACACTGCAAATTACTTACGGAATAGATGCCCATCCAAAAGTCTACAGGGAGAAGTCCCTTTTACATTATGGAATCATCGTATTGCATCTATCAAACATTTGCGCACATTTGGTCAAATTGTATACTCGCTTGACAAACGTGCAAAGAGTAAATTCAGTCCAAGATCTAAACGTTGTATATTTATAGGTTACTGTAATGATGCCAAAGCCTACAGACTATATGATCCGAAGCCAAAATGGTATTAGAAGTCGTGACGTCATATTCACAATATTTTGGCAACGATCATGAATTTGAAAATTCTCAGAGCTGAGTGCAGTCAATTCGGAATATCAAGAGGAACATAGTCAGGAAGATGATTTTCAAGAAGAGCGTGTCGTTCCCGAGGAAAATACCCCAGAAGAGAATGCTGATATTGAAGAAAATATCCAAGAAGAACCAGTACTGCAAAGACTTGGACCTGGAAGACCCAGAAAAGTGCATACAGGAAAACCTGGTCGTCCCAAGCACATCTATAATGAAGTCCAAATCCAGTCACCATCGGAAATGAGCCTGAACCGGAATCTGATGAGGAAGACGAATTTTATGAGGCATCGTCACTAATAAGCATCGGAGATGAATCGTCAACGCGCGCAGCTCTAAGTGGTCCAAATGCAATTGAGTGGAAAAACGCCTTGATAAGTGAGTATAAAGCGCTACAAAAGAATAAGACTTGGGAAACAGTAAAGCGAGAGAGGAATCAGAAAGTCATAGAAACCAAGTGGGTTCTCCGCACAAAGTATAAATCAAACGGCGAAGTGGATAGCCGCAAGGCTCGTCTAGTAGCAAAAGGTTTCACTCAAAGAGAGGGAATTGATTATAATGAAACTTATTCCCCTGTAGCTCGTATAGGATCAATACGAACACTGATAGCAATCGCCGTGGAACTCGACCTCGACCTCCATCAATTTGATTTTAACAGCGCATATCTAAATGGAGACATAGAGGAGGAACTGTATATAAAGGTTCCACCAGAATTCACCGAAATACTTACGGAAAAGGAAAAGCAGATATACACCGACGATAAAGTATGTAAATTAAAGAAAGCTTTGTATGGTTTAAAGCAGAGTGGACGCCAGTGGTATAAGAAACTGGATTACAAATTGAAGGAAATGAACTTGAAGCCACTTGCAGCTGATCCTTGTGTGTATATGAAAAAACAAGGTAATGGGATTATTATCGTTTCACTGTATGTCGATGATCTCATAGTCGCAACGAATTATAACAAGCTACTAACACAGCTGAAAGCCGAATTAACACGTAATTTTGAAATGAAGGATTTAGGAAAACTGACTTATTGCCTGGGTATCGAATTTCTTCAAAATAAGAACAAAGGTGAATGTTCTTTGGGTCAATCAAGGTATGTAAAGGATATACTAAAAAAATTCAACATGGAGGACTGTAAACCAGTGAGCACACCTATGAACGCCAGCGAGAAAATTTCAAATCAAATGTGCCCAAAGACAAAACCGGACCTGGATGAAGTATCAGGCGTCCCATATCAAAGCTTGATAGGTGCTCTAATGTGGCTTGCAGTGTCGATGCGCCCTGACATTGCACATACCGTAAGTCTTCTTAGCCAGTATAATAATTGTTACGGGAAACAACACTGGGTTGCAGCCAAAAGGGTACTTCGTTATTTGAAGGGTACTCAAGACCATGGACTAATATATAGAAAAACCGGAAAAGATTTGGTTGGCTATGCTGATGCCGACTGGGCTGCTAATATTGAGGATCGTAGATCTTTTACAGGTTTCGCATTTAAGATGGCAAACGCACCAATAAGTTGGGAATCCCGTAAGCAGCGAACTGTCGCTCTTTCTAGTAAAGAGGCGGAATACATGGCCCTATCTGAGACGTCTAAAGAAGCTGTACATCTAAGATCTTTCTTGCAAGAGATTTTTGGCTCGCTCCGTTCCACCATAATCTACAACAACAATCAAGGAGCTGGCCAACTCACACGAAATCCTCTATTCCACAAGAGGACAAAGCATGTCGACATCCGTCATCACTTTATAAGGGAACTGGTGGACAAAGGGGACCTTCGCATTGATTACATCTCAACAAGTGAAATGCCCGCAGACGTTTTAACCAAAGGACTAGGAACAGCAAAGCATGAGTCCTGTGTGACACTGTTGGGAGTACAAAAAATAGAGAAATAACGCGCCATCTGAGGGGAAGTATTGCGAATACATCTGGCAGCCTACTTGGTCACCCGCCCATCTGGCAACCCTATACCGTCGCACTCTCGTATATGGCACCGTCTGTGCCGGTCGTGTTTCTCATAGTTCTACCAAAAGTAATATATTCACTACTAATATATATATATCCATCAATAACTCTGAAAACCCATGAAGTTGAATAAATCTCAACAAATCCTAAGAATGATTTAATTTTTTTTGGAGTTTTAGGTATCGGAAATTTTTGAATTGCTTTGACTTTATCTGGGTTAGGTTTTATATCTTCTGTTGTTATTATATGACCAAGGAATGCTGTTTCCTTTTTCATAAATTCGCATATGTCGAGTTGGAGTTTAAGATTAGCTTCTGAGTGATAGTATGTGTTCCTCCAATGAAGTGGAGTACACAATGATGTCATCCAGATAAACAAGGCAATCCTTATAAATAATGTCTTCCAAAAGATTATTCATGCATCTTTGGAATGTCGCCGGGGCATTTTTAACCAAATGGCATACGTGTGTATTCGTAATTTAGTTGAGAAAGCTGTTTTTGCAATAGATTCAGGATCCATTTGAATTTGATGAAATCCCTTAGCTAAATCAATGGTGGTGAAGTATTGGCATTTTCCCAGTTTGTCGAGAATTTCGTCCATGACTGGAATTGGAAATTTGTCATCTATTGTGACTTCATTTAGATTTCGATAGTCAATGACTAATCTGAATTTTTGTTTGTTGAAAGCATCTCCTTTTTTTGGAACGATCCAAATGGGTGAACAGTAGGGGGAATTCAATTTTCGAATGATACCCTGTTCAATCATTTCATTTATTTGTTTGTTGACTTCCATATCAAATGTTTGGGGTCGTTTATAGATTGGGTCCTCATGTTTTGTATGAATAGAGTGAATTCGTACAAGACCTTTTTTAGTTTTTGAGTTTCTTCGTTGTTTAAATGGTCGAGTCTATACTCATTGCTTTCTATTATCTCATTTTCAATCGCAAAATTTGTTTCCTGGTCCCTTTCTGTGGGTGGGTCCAAAACTTCTATGTTTTGTTCTTCTTCTATTTCTTCAACATCTCTAAAATAAAATGTATAGTTTCCTAATTTTGCGTATTAATCTTCATAATTTATTTGTGCTTTGCAGGCTTTTAGGAAAGTTCTGCCTATCAACATGTCGTATTTATTTGAAAATTTATGGATATAAAATTTTTGTTCTGTTGGACAAAGTTTGCTGGGTGCAAGGAAAATAATTTCTTTTAGTTTTACTGCTCCTTCAATCATGTGAATTTTGAAATCTCCTAAATAGGTTTTGAAATTAAAAAAGTTTTCGGACATTATATTAATTGAAGAGCCTGAGTCGACTACACATCTCAAAGGTTTATTGTTCATCATTATTCTGATGAAGGACTTGTCTCTATCTCTTCTTCCGATTGATCCGTGGCATTCTGATGAAAATTTTCGGATGTGTCCATTTTGCTAATTCCACTATTACTTTCTCTTTGCGTTTTTGCTACATTATTTTTTGGATAGTTATTTTGCTGTTGATTATTCATTGGATTTTGAGCCCTGTCAATATTTAATTTTTGTTGAAATTCTTGAAAAAGTTTTTGGTTTTGTTTTGTTTGAGACGGAGTTGTACTATTGGGTACAAAAGATTTTCCACCTTTTTGATTTTATTTTGGCTTTGATTCGATTTTCTGATTTCTGTTATACTATTCTCGTATAACCCTTCTCTTTGAGCTACTTGCTTCAATTTGCTGACTGTGGTTATATCGTATCTAGCTAAAGTCATAAATAATCTATCGGGTATTTTTTTGTTTATTACATCTTTTATAGTGTTATTTAAAGCATTTGTATAAAGAGCGGTGTTATTTGCATCGTTTTCTAGACTTAATTTGTTTGTGATAATATAGGACATATCTTCGAATTCTGTTACAAACTTACGAAGATTTCCTGCATAGTTGGTGTTGTAGAGGCGTCGAAGAAGTTCCTCACAGGGGGTCTGCGTCTTCAATTCATTGATGAGGAGTGTCCTTAGTTCCGGCCAGGTGTTGGCTTGTCCAATTTGTGAGAGCGGTTGTGCTTCTCCAGTGAGCTGCATCTCGATTGCCCTGAACAATATGTTATGTTGCCTTGTCATGGGTTGGATATAGGTGCATGATGAAATCTATCCTCCTTATGAATGACGTCAGATTCTCTGGTGCTCCATCATAATTTTCCACCTGTCTTAACGAAGACAGTGCTTGATTGAGGTGGGCTTCGGTGAGTTCTACAGCCATTTTGTTTCTTCTTTTATTTTTTGTTTTAGTGGTGTTTTGTTATACCCTTGCAGAGGGTATTATAAAATTGGTCAGATGTTTGTAACGCACAGAAGGAGACGTTTCCGACCCCATAAAGTATATATATTCTTGATCAGCATGAGAAGCTGAGTTGATATAGCCATGTCCGTCTGTCCGTCTTTCCGTCCGTCCGTCCGTCCGTCCGTCCGTTCGTCTGCGCGAATGCGTTTTACTCAGCCGTCTTAAGAGCTATCGGGCTGGAATTTGTTTTCGGGGTTTTTTATTACCCCGATTTTTTGATTTTCTGGGTTTTAGTGATGTTTTTTTTTCGTTGATTTTCTGGGATTTTTGTGGTGTTTTGTTTTGTTATTTTTCTGGGTTTTAGTTATGTTTTGTTTTGGATTTTGGTTTTTTTTGTTCGCACACAAGTTGGCGTTTTTGTTCCTCAATTGGATTTAATGGTTCTAACACACAGTTGATATTTTCGCGCACAGTTGGCGTAAATATTTGTTTTTTTTTGGTTGCAACACACAGTTGATATTTCCGCGCACACTTGGCAGAAAATATTTTTCACTTTTGTAGACTTTTGAGCACTACCCGTAAGTTCTTGATGTCGGATCGGAATTTTATAGTGATTATTCACTAATTCTATGTAACACACGGATAACAATTCTATATGTAACACCGATAGAATAACTTTTTCAAATCCTACCGACTGCGCCAATTAAATATCCGATTTTCCCAATAAGGAATAAAACCAGAGGGCCGGGGCTAACTTTGACCGCGTCAAAGTTTGTATACCCTTGCAAGTTTTTTGAGTAAAAGGTCTAATATTTGCGAAAGAGCAGCTTAGGAAATAACGAAGTTATTGATCAAAGTCACTGTTCTCCACCGATTGTTCCTATGGGAGCTATATGATATAGTCGCCCGATCTTAATCAAATTTGGCACAGTTATAAATAGTTATGCTAAACTGAGAAATATAAATTTTTATGACAATTGCTTCAAAAGTAACGAAGTAATTGACAAAAGTCACTGTTTTCGAAAGATCGTTCCTATGGGAGCTATATGATATAGTCACCCGATCTTGATCAAATTTGGCATAGTCGTTTATATGTGTAATTAACTCACCAATATTAAATTTCACGACAATAGCTCAAAAAATAACGAAGTTATTAAGAAAAGTCACTGTTCGTGACTTTGGCGTTTGTATGGGAGCTATATGATATAGTGATCCGATCCGGCTGAATCCGAGATATACGAGCCTACATGCAAAATTTCAGCTCTGTAGCTCTTACGGTCTAGGAGGAGTTTGCGTTGATCCAGACGGACGGACGGACGGACGGACGGACGGACATGGCTATTTGAACTCGTCTCATCGTGCTGATCAAGAATATATATACTTTATATGGTCGGAGATGCTTCCTTCTATGCGTTGCACACTTCTGACCAAAATTAATATACCCTTTTTGCAAGGGTATAAAGATATGTTTTGTGATTTAAAAGCAACGTACTTTATTATTTGAATGAAAACTTAGAACTGAGTTACAAAAATGTCTTATGGTTATATTTATAAGCTAGATTTGGGAGCCCTTTGGTGGCGTGATTGATATTTGGATGATTTGATTGGTCCGAATTTAATTGCTGAGTTAGCGCTCTCACGCTTTTGGTTGTTAGGGGGACTATTATTACTTCAAGTGTTTAATTGTTTATGTTCATTTTATGGGTTAGCGTTCATACGCTCTGGTTTTGAGGGGGACAATTGTTTATTAAAACGGATTTTTAATAACCGTTATAAATTTTAGGGGGCGAAATACTTATATGTTATTGGGTATTGGAGTTGGATATATGACTATATATTCTTAATCAGCATGAGAAGCAGAGTTGATATAGCTATGTCCGCCTGTCCGTCTGTCCGACCGTCCGTCCGTCTGTGCGTTTGCGTTTTACTCAGCCATTTTAAGAGCTATCAGGCTAAAATTTTTTTCGGGGTTTTTTATTACCCGGGAAAAATAAAGTATGAAAACCATCAGGATTGCACCACTATATCATATAGCTCTTGAAGAACTAGAAGAAACATTTTCATAAAAATTGGAGTATGCCATGAAATTTACATATGTGACAATATTGGATATAAAACCCCAGATCCCAAAATTTGATGTGATCGGATAAATATAACACAAGTTACAGTCAACATAATAATCGGCTCTGCTCCCAACTCGTGCGTTGCTTTGCTTTAGGAATGAGGGAAGAAGAACAAATTGTAAAATAGAGAGTAAAATTGTTTTGTTTGTATATTGATGAATTGAGTTGCAGAAAATAAACATGCAAAATTATTATTACCAAGGAATGCAAGGGTATATAAACTTCGGCATAGCTTCTTTGAAATTTTTTACATAAAGGCTATGTCGAATAGGAAATTCATCTTTAATGGTCACGCAAGTTCGCTCTGCTTTGCCACTTATTTCATGTCTGTGTGGATGCTGAACAAGTAAATGCAACAGATTAGAACGAACTGCTAGTTTACAAATAAAATTGTAGCTCTTTCAAGGTGGATGCTGTAGCTAAAAATGGTCCGCTGCTTCAAAATATGTACATTTGTATATATGTATATGTGCTGGGATGTATGTACATACAATTGGTTGCTTTCATTGCTTTCACGAAAGCGCAGCTCTACTGGCCAGCCGTCTCACTAACAAAGAGATGTTTTTCAATTTATCATCAGTCGCTTGACATGCAGCCATGCCAGGCGCAATTAAGCATCAAGAAACTTGGCTAGGATGCCTAAGATGCAACTGCGAGCACTCAGTCGATCATCAAAAGTGCAGCCACAGTGCCAGTACAAACCCCAGCCGTAGTTTCATTCAACATTTTGGGAGCTGCATGCCATTCAGGATAGCCGTAGGAATCAATTCGATCGAATCCCACCAGCCCAGATGCAAATGCACAGCGTGGCATGTGGCAGCCCTGATGATTGTCTTTTGATGGCTGTGAAGTGCGCGTAGTGCCAGTTATGCTGATAAGCAGCAGCAGTTGAATAGCCTGGTCATGGATCAGAAGCCTCAACAGCAACAGAATCGGATACAGCAGGCATCGAGTGGTACTAGTCCGGTTAGCTTTTTGAAGGACATGTCGCTGATTTATCGCATATATCAGCAATGTACTGGTAAAAATATGTCCGTTTGTCTCAAGGTGAAACTACTAACTGGCCTGGAAAAGGCTTTCCGTTGGGCAAAATCCTTGACCCTCTTCGAGGGTATTCAGTTTGTTAGCAGCAGTCCGGACAATCAGTATATTAGGTAGGAGCAGGTCCTGAATAGCATGATTATGAAGCGTCTTGGCAATTTTCTGCAAGATCACACTCTACAGGTATGGCGGATCAAGCTATAGTTAAAGGATTATTCAAATTTGCTCATTTTTTTGCAGATTGAATTCCCTGATCTACGCGACACGGATAGCAACTCTGTAGAGGGCCGTAAGAAGACGGATAAAAAGGGCCGTGGATCTTATATAATGATTCCCTTGCTGCTTTGCGGCACATTTGTGCCAGTTGCCTATGGAGCCTTGGCTATGCTGTCCGTTAAAGCCTTGATTGTCTCTAAATTGGCGCTGGTATTGGCATCCATAATGGGCATCAAAAAACTATTGAGTGGCGGCGGCGGAGGCAAGGAATCCTCTCATGAAGTTGTTGTCTCCTCTGGCGGCCATTCGGGCTGGTGTCGGGACTTTGATATGGCCTACAGCAGCTGGAAGCAAGCAAAGGATTCGGCGGGCAGCGGCAAAAGCTTGTAGACGCACCACGCGAACCCCCTCCGCCTGACCCTGCATAGTGATCCAATGATGATTCCAGCCGAGCATTTGCATTTGGAAACGACAAAGAGAAGAAGCCAACCAAAGAACCGATTGCCGCATAAACTGTCTGACTTGAATGTGTGTAAGGTTTAAGTGAGCGCTAAATTAAATATAGTTAATTCTGCTTTAAATCACAAATAGTCTCAATATCGTAAGAGCTAAAAAGGTTGAGGTTTTCAGGAAACAAAGGCCGTCTTGTGGGCAATCCATTTCCCTATACAAACGTTTTCTAACATAAAGGCTATGTCAATTTAAATAAAGTCAACTGTTGTATTAATGTCATTGTAGTGCTCTGTAATATACAATGTGAAAACTAAAGGAAAATTTGATGAACAAGGAGAAATTATATGAGAAGAGCGGCGCTTTAGTATTCAACGAGTAAGGGCATTAATTCGTGCTTCTCAAACACAAGAGCACAGAGGACAGCCTATCAAACGGTTAGGTTAGAAACGAGAAATCGTCGAGCCTATCGTACAGATGAATGAGGAATAATATTCAAAGTGCAAGAAGAAATGGTTCAAGAATTGATTTGAATCGAGCAGCCTTTCTATATGATTGCACCATCGACTACAGCTTGCATCGATTAGTTTGTGTAGTAGTAAAACGGTTTGTGCTGCCTTAGTGGTAAAGTAAAATTGTTATTATTGGTCCCGCTAAAAGAGCCATTGTGTTTCCTGCTTTATGGCGAAACACTAGAAATACAAATACAGCAATACAGCACAAACCAGTCGTTTTAGGCTCAAATGTGCCACTGCCCTTTTTATCCGTCTTCTTACGGCCCTCTACAGAGTTGCTATACGTGTGGCGTAGATCAGGGAATTTAATCTGCAAAAAAATGAGCAAATTTGAATAATCCTTTAACTATAGCTTGATCCGCCATACCTGTAGAGTGTGATCTTGCAGAAAATTGCCAACACGCTTCACAATCATGCTATTCAGGACCTGTTCCTTGGCATGTACTCCACGCGGCAGTACAGCCTCAATATCCTGTTCACTGATCGATGTCAGCTTGGATCGCTGCTTATTGTCCGGACTGTTGCTAAGAAACTGAACACCCTCGAAGAGGAACCGAACGGAAAGCCTCTTCCAGGCCAGTTAGTAGTTTCACCTTTAGACAAACGGACATATTTTCACCAGTACATTGCTGATATATGCGATAAATCAGCGACATGTCCTTCAAAAAGCTAACCGGACTAGTACCACTCGATGCCTGCTGTATCCGATTCTGTTGCTGTTGAGGCTTCTGATCCATGACCAGGCTATTCAATTGCTGCTGTTGATAACTGGCACTACGCGCACTTCACAGCCATCAAAAGACAATCATCAGGGCTGCCACATGCCACACGTATTTAATCATATCTGGGCTGGTGGGATTCGATCGAAGTGATTCCTACGGCTATCCTGAATGGCATGCAGCGCCCAAAATGTTGAATGAAACTACGGCTGGGGTGGATACTGGCCCTGTGGCTGCACCTTTGATGATCGACTGAGTGCTGGCATTTGCATCTTAGGCATTATATACCTCCTAGCCAAGTTTCTTGATGCTTTATTGCGCCTGGCATGGCTGCATGTCAAGCGCCTGATGATAAATTGAAAAACATTTCTTTGTTTTAGTCTAATTATCACGCCAATTAGTGAGACGGCTGGCCAGTAGAGCTGCGCTTTCGTGAAAGCAATGAAAGCAACCAATTGTATGTACATACATCCCAGCACATATACATATATACAAATGTACATATTTTGAAGCAGCAGCCGCAGTTTTAGCCATAGCCCCCACCTTGAAAGAGCTGCAATTTTATTTCTAAACTAGCAGTTCGTTCTAAGCTGTTGCATTTACTTGTTCAGCATCCACACAGGCCTGAAACAAATGCAATAAGTGGCAAAGCAGAGCAAACGTGCGTGACCATTAAAGACGAATTTCCTATTCGACATAGCCTTTATGTAAAAAAAAAAAAAATATACTTATACTTTGTAAATAGCTATGTAGGCGAATTCTCTCTTAGCGCCGTTTATTAGATCGTAAAAAGATTTTCGGTTTTCAGGAACTTTTCTTTTCTTAGTTTGTCATTGTTTCGGTTTTATGTTCAAATGCTTTTGCTTAAGACGAAAGATACAAATTTACTTTGCTTTGCTGTTAAGTTTATTGTTGCATACTTTGCGGCATTTGCATAGTATGCAGTGCAACCAAGAAATAAAAGAGTTAAGACACAAACTTAAAGCCAACTTGACGAAAGTGTATGAAAGCTTTTCACTTACCTACTGTTTAGCTCGTTCAGTTTCGAATCTATCTACTATAGAAATAATACCAGAATTTTGAGATCTAAGAATGCCTGGGATATGGCTAAAATTCTCGGCGTCCGCCTGCAACAACAGAGACTTCTGCAATCTGTTGAATGAATTTTCTTAAAGCTGAAGGATACAGAAACGTCGGCTGCCTAAAGTTCAATAGTGAAACACCGATTCTAGAATATAGTGCTATACGTTGCGGCAGCAGACGAGAATACGATGGATTGGGTGTTGGGTGTCATCTGCAAAAAAGATAACTACGAAGCTGTTCCCCTTACGGAATTTCTACATCTCTTACCAGCTCGAGTCATACTGCCTAAAGTAGAAGACTGCTTAAGTAAAATCTCTGAAATGCTCGAACGACAAAATAATGATGTTCAAACATACAAATGGTCTGTTACCGATAGAAATGATTTGGATCCATGCTCCAACGATAATATTACGAAAGTATGCGTTAATGAAACGATCGATCTATAAATGGACGCTGACAGTATTGAGACTATTAATAACAGATGCTACCAGTTAAAATACAATTTCTGGGTAGTCAAATTCATTTACATATATTTTATCATATTTCATAAAATTTCAAATTGATCATTAAAAAAATGGCTGAGCAAAAAACACATGAAGCCTAGTAATATCTAGATCTTTTTTCCATCCACTATAACACTGATCATGCCCCTAGCCCAAACCCAAAGCCATACAGGTGTAGAGAGAGAGAGAGAGACACGACAATTGAATTTATGATAACAATAACAATTTCAAAAAACGCTGCTTCGCTTTCTAATATATATAAACACATATATGTATGAATCTTACAAAGTCCAGTGCAATATTCATAGATAAACCGAAATACTCTTGCTTGCAGCATGGTTGCTGTTGCTGTTGCTTTCTTTGGTATGCGACAATTTCACTTTTGATTCGCTGTACAAAATATTAATTAGTTGCCCGTCAATTATAGAACATTGAACTTATCGTCAAGGGAACCTTTTTAATACCCACATACATTTATTGACTAACCTTCCCACCCAATTCGATTTAATACAAGGCGCCCTTTACACATTTTGGTTTTTTTTTGGGGGAATGGGACAACTTAATTGCGAATACTGATGTCATCACTGGAATATCAGTGGAACTGACTTACTCTTGGTTAGACTTTTACGCAGCACTTTCATTAATTGAAAATTACTCAAGCACATCACGGGCGGCTTGTTAACATGACGGACCTGAGATAGAGCTGCTAGCCGGAATTTAGAGTCGACGGGGCGATTGCCAGCTATGCGGAATGAAAGTGAAACTTTCAAAAGGTGTCACTTTGGTAAGATGCCACTGTGGATAAGGGTTGGGCAGACAGGGGACGAAACTATGGGGCTGGGATGATGACCAATCGGAGAGGGGGAGAGAGAAAAAGAGAGATGCTTTAAGTAATAATCATTTTGCTGAACTGCCAAAAATATTTCGCACAAATAATATTCAGGTCAGCACTGAAGCTTTGCTCAATTAGCAACTTTGCGCACACGCTGGCAGGGCCAAGGGGCATAGAAGGTAATAATATTGAGAGAAATTACTGAAGCACATGTCTAAACAAAAGATATTTGCAAAATAATGTGAGCTAAGCAAAGCAATTTCTATTGCATAAGAAAAAACATAATCAATGGTTAGTTTTTCGTTTGTCTTTTACAATTACTTTTTATTTCACTTTCATTAAAAAAACCACACGCCCTTTGCCCATTTCTCGTGACAATACAATTAACCATCACGCATCCATCTGAGGCCACGTGGAGGTGATTTGCATAGTTCTTGTTTCCGACAAGTCGTTGATTCGAGTGTTTTGCATCTGTTTGGTTTGGTGGCCATGCAAATCTGTCGCTTTCTTCTTTTGGGGCAATTGTCTAGAGAGCAGCAGCAGCAGACGCAAAAGACGTGTGGCAATTTAAAGCCAATGAAATACTTTTCCACTGCATCTGTATCTGCGTGTCCGACTGAAGTTGTATATCCAACCATCCAACAAGCCATCTATCCATCCATCCATCCATGTGCAACTGATGGCGATTGGCATACAAAACTGCAGATACACACACACCGACACATTATGAGTGTTCGAGTTCGAGCGAGATGTGAGGCAAAAACAAACACAAATAAAGAGCAAAGTTAAAATCAAATTTTTTTTTTTCATCTTGTATTTTGTTTTATTTTTCATACCGCCTGCAAACTAGTTAATTTTCTATTTTACTCCAATTCGAGATACGATGGCTGCGCACTTGTGGTTGCTTTCGACCAATATACACACACACACACAGCCAAATTCATAAGTGGTGCTGCTAGTGTGGATGGTGTGGTTGGTGCTGGTTCAATTGATAATTACCCTCTCCACATTAGCCACCACCCATCTCTCTGCGCTGTGGCCACCCTCCTTCCCCTATACCACAAAGTCACGTGCCTGCAATTGTAAATGGAGTAGCACTTTCTGCTGTGGTTATGACTGAGATTAACATTGAAAAGCATTGAAAGTATGCCATGATGTTAGCAGAAAAAGAACAAAAAACCATTTGCCTATAAGTGCCATCATATATCTTTTTAAGCTGTCAAATGAATGCCAATAATATCGAAATAAATTGCCCAGCTAAGCTTAAAACAATTAATGGCTCTTACCTTCTCCCTTAACACTTTGTTAGCATGTGTGTGTCAATCTGTGTGTCAGTGTGTGTGTGGCATATAGTTGTTAACCGTTGGTTTAGTGTCTTGATAAACAACAAAATAACGGCTCTGCCAACGACAACGACAACGGCAACTGCGACGCATATGCACTGTCGACCGGCCTCTATCAGGAGGTTTCGGTCTTTTGCTCTTGGCCAGGTTGGTTGCAGCCGATGCGCCTCCTCTTAACGTCTTCTTCGGGCTGTTTATTTAAATTCTAAGCTCGGCTACTGTTTCAATTCTGGTGGGGGGATTGGTAGGAGAGTGTGAAGCACTCGCATCGTGTCGCATCATCAATGCCGGTGTCTTTTTTTTATTTTTATTTTGTCCAACGTTTCTGTTTCTGTTTGCGTCGTCGCTGCTGCTCCTGCTGCTGCTGTCGTTGCTCTGCTGGCGGGGAATAAAACTCTGCGGAATAAAATTTGGATCCGCGGGAGTCTTTTATTCACAGTTTACGGATTGTCTTCTGACTGACAGATCGAACAAGCCAATCGAGCGCAGTGCCACTCAATCAAGTGAAGCAAATCAAGCCAAAAGCACGCTCAGCTAGTGCAAACATCTAAAAGGATAATATACCACTCGCATCTCTCCGTTGTGTCATTAGTGTTTGAGCAAAAACAAATATCAAAAAAATTACAATCATGTTTAAATTTGTGTCTTTTCGCGCTGATTGCCTCAACGGCGGCAGCTGCCTCCGAGGCAGACAGTCTATTGACGAGTGCCCGCAAAATGGTCAAGGATTACGGCGACCGATGGTGTTGTGCATGAAGGTAAACGCCACCATCTCTCCCTCTCTCTCTCTCTTTCACTCTGTCATTCCTGATGTCACATGATAATATTTGAACAGGAACGTGCTCTGCATTACTTTGATAGGGAAAACGAAGATGTGAGGCTGACAGAGGGCATTGCCTTGGTGAAAACCGATGATATTCCAGAAGAGGTGGAAGCTTGTGAATCTGAGGTCGATTCATTGCTGGTGGAGCATGTTGCTCACTTCTTTGGCACACACACATTGCAATTCAATGTCCCCAACTTTACCACTAAGGCAGCACAGAACAGTCATTTTATCAGCAAACTTCAATAAGCCACAATGCCACAAAACTAATCGATGCAACCTGTAGTCGATGGTGCAATCATATAGAAAGTCTGCTCGATTCAAATCAATTCTTGAACCTAATTCTTTCTAACCTAACCGTAGCACGAATTAATGCCCTTACTCGTTGAATACTAAAGCGCCGCTCTTCTCATATAATTTCTCCTTGTTCATCAAATTTTCCTTTAGTTTTCACATTGTATATTACAGAGCACTACAATGACATTAATACAACAGTTGACTTTATTTAAATTGACATAGCCTTTATGTTAGAAAACGTTTGTATAGGGAAATGGATTGCCCACAAGACGGCCTTTGTTTCCTGAAAACCTCAACCTTTTTAGCTCTTACGATATTGAGACTATTTGTGATTTAAAGCAGAATTAACTATATTTAATTTAGCGCTTACTTAAACCTCTTTTGGCTTCTTCTCTTTGCCCGCCGAATCCTTTGCCGGCTTCCAGACGCTGTAGGCCAAAAAGGACTTTTTATCAAAGTCCCGACCCCAGCCCGAATGGCCGACAGAGGAGACAACAACTTCATGAGAGGATTCCTTGCCTCCGCCGCCGCCACTCAATAGTTTCTTGATGCCAATTATGGATGCCAATACCAGCGCCAATTTAAAGACAATCAAGGCTTTACCGGCCAGCATAGCCAAGGCTCCATAGGCAATTGGCACAAATGTGCCACTGCCCTTTTTATCCTTCTTCTTACGGCCAACTCTACAGAGTTGCTATCCGTGTCGCGTAGATCACGGAATTTAATCTGCAAAAAAATAAGCAAATTTGAATAATCCTTTAACTATAGCTTGATCCGCCATAACTGTAGAGTGTGATCTTGCAGAAAATTGCCAACACGCATCACAATCATGCTATTCAGGACCTGTTCCTTGGCATGTACTCCACGCGGCAGTACAGCCTCAATATCATGTTTACTGATCGATGGCAGCTTGGATCGCTGCTTATTGTCCGGACTGCTGGTAAGAAACTGAACACCCTCACCCAATAAGTGGCCAAGCAGAGCAAACGTGCGTGACCATTAAAGATGAATTTCCTATTCGACATGTAAAAACCAGAGGGCCGGGGCTAACTTCGACCGCGTCAAAGTTTGTATACCCTTGCAACATTATTGGTAACTTTTTCCTTACCTATAGCCATCAAAGTGGAAAAACGCTTAAGCTAAAAGGGCTAATGTGTCCGAAAGAACGGCCTACAATCTTAGCATAGGAAATAACGAAGATATTGATCAAAGTCACTGTTTTCCACCGATCGTTCCTATGGGAGCTATATGATATAGTTACCCGATCTTTATCAAATTTGGCACAGTCATTAACAGATATATTAAACTAACAAATGTTTAATTTGAAAGCAATCGCGTCAAAAGTAACGAAGTTATTGGCAAAAGTCACTGTTTTCGAGAGATCGTTCCTATGGGAGCTATATGATATAGTCAACCGATCTTGATCAAATTTGGCATAGTCGTTTATATGTGTAATTAACTCACCAATATTAAATTTCACGACAATAGCTCAGAAAATAACGAAGTTATTAAGAAAAGTCACTGTTCGTGACTTTGTCATTTGTATGGGAGCTATACGATATAGTGATCCGATCCGGCTGAATCCGAGATATACAACGCCTGCTGTATATACAAGCCTACAAATTTCAGCTCTGTAGCTCTTACGGTCTAGAAGGAGTTCGCGTTGATCCAGACGGACGGACAGACGGACGGACGGACGGACATGGCTATATGACCTCGTCTCGTCATGCTGATCAAGAATATATATACTTTATATGGTCGGAAATGCTTCCTTCTATGCGTTGCACACTTCTGACCAAAATTAATATACCCTTTTTTCAAGGGTATCAAAAAAAAAATACTTATACTTTGTGTTTAAGAATAAACACCGTGTCCATCTGAAGCGGTTTCACCAAATCAGATGCACTAAAGAAAATATAATACAACTGTTCTTTGGCACAAACAACTAATCTAGCATATGACTAGAATTACAATCAGCCACACGCGTTGTGGGAAAAAACACTTGTAATTGTAAACTAACCCAAACGATCACAACGGCAGGATGTCAAGTGGCCGACGCCGTGCCTAAAATAATAATAATTTTTCAAACCCCGAATGCGTGGGTGTGAGTCGTACTAGAATAAGATCTCCTTAAGAACAATTGTTACCTCCTAGAGCCTAAGATTTCCTATATAAACTCCGTACTTTAGTAAATAAAATCAGTTCATATTTTGAATTCAACGAATGAAGATTGGGTTATTTTCCTTCTCTCCGGGAATTCCCTATTCATTTTGGTCCTTCGAGCCGGATGGATCATGTTTGGTCCTTCGATAAAAAAGAACTCTGTAGTTTTCCCCCACCAGTGGTAAGAGACTCAGAGGTTCAATCAGCTCCTTAAAGTCTGAATTCTTATGATAAGATCAGCTAAAGGTAGCAAAATAAATAACTCTTGTTTTCCCTCACCAGTGGTAAGAGACAGAGTATACAATTAAAGCAAAATATTATTGCTTAATAAATAAAAAATGCGTGCGTCTGAATCTAAAGGCAGTTTGGCTAGTGGAGCAACTGTAGTATCTTCAGCGGCGGGAGAGTTTTTAACCAATCTTAAAGGCAGTTTGGCTAGTGGAGCAACTGTAGTAATTTCGGCAGTGTGTATGTACACTAATATCGTTGCAAACGCTGTATGTAGTTGCAAGTAGGCAACAAAGATCAGCAGCAGAGCAATGAAACAGTTGCAATTAGCCAACAAAGGACAGCAGAAGAGCAATGAAATATTTGCAAAGAGGCAACACGTTAGCAGAAGAGCATCAACATAGTTTCAGAGACGAAAAGGATGGTGGCAGGTGGCCGCAGGAGCAGATCGGAGAGGCGAGCGGAGTTCGAACGAGTTTAAGGAGAGGCGAGCGGAGGCAAAGCATGGTTTTCTAACAATTTAAAGGTCGCTTAAATAAAAAACTAATTACATACTATACAAATAAATCCCACTCGCCCCATTTGGTGGCCCCGCGCAGAATGTTTAAGAATAAACACCGTGTCCATCTGAAGCGGCTTCACCAAATCAGATGCACTAAAGAAAATATAATAGAACTGTACTTTGGCACAAACAACTAACCTAGCATATGACTAGAATTACAATCAGCCACACGCGTTGTGGGAAAAAACACTTGTAATTGTAAACTAACCCAAACGATCACAACGGCAGGATGTCAAGTGGCCGACGCCGTGCCTAAAATAATAATAATTTTTCAACCCCCGAATGCGTGGGTGTGAGTCGTACTAGAATAAGATCTCCTTAAGAACAATTGTTACCTCCTAGAGCCTAAGATTTCCTATATAAACTCCGTACTTTTGTAAATAAAATCAGTTCATATTTTGAATTCAACGAATGAAGATTGGGTTATTTTCCTTCTCTCCGGGAATTCCCTATTCACTTTGTAAATAGCTATGTAGGCGAATTCTCTCTTGGGGCCGTTTATTAGATCGTAAAAAGATTTTCGGTTTTCAGGAACTTTTCTTTTCTTAGTTTGTCATTGTTTCGGTTTTATGTTCAAATGCTTTTGCTTAAGACGAAAGATACAAATTTACTTTGCTTTGCTGTTAAGTTTATTGTTGCATACTTTGCGGCAACAATATAAGATCTAATATCTAGATCCTTTTTCCATCCACTATAACCCTGATCATGCCCCTAGCACAAACCCAAAGCGAGAGAGAGAGACACGACAATTGAATTTATGATAACAATAACAATTTCAAAAAACGCTTACGTGCGTGCTAAAAATGGTAGTTGACGCTGTAGTTGATTCGCTTTCTACTAAACAAATATATATAAACACATATATGTATGAATCTTACAAAGTCCAGTGCAATATGCATAGATAAACCGAAATACTCTTGCTTGCAGCATGGTTGCTGTTGCTGTTGCTTTCTTTGGTATTTCAATTTCACTTTTGATTCGCTGTACAAAATATTAATTAGTTGCCCGTCAATTATAGAACATTGAACTTATCGTCAAGGGAACCTTTTTAATACCCACATACATTTATTGAGTAACCTTCCCACCCAATTCGATTTAATAGAAGGCGGCCATCCCCTTGGTTCTAAGGCCGAAGCGTCGAGGCGGCCACCAGGTCCGTTTCCGAGAACACCGGGCGGCACTACTGGCCCAGATTAACAACGATCCTCCATCACCCTGGGCAGAAGGATGCAGGCTGTGGTACAAAATAGATGACTTGGAAAAAGCGCACCAGAGAACCAAACCGGGGGGTGGCAGAGCCATATGCAGCGACCAGTAACAGCAGCAGATGCAGAAACAAAAAAATATTAACAAAAAATAATAAGAAAATAAAAAAAGTGTGTATATATATACACTAAAATACAAAATGCACAAAAAAAAACATATATATATATACAATTAAATAATAAATTCCAATCGGCATTATATACCCCAACATACCCTAACGAAGAGCGCATGTCAAACATGTGCACTCAAAATTGCACAAACAACATAAACACACGTGTAAAGCTTGTCACGATCAAAGCGAGCTTCTGAAAAAACTTCAATAAAGTTCAAAAAAAGCTCAACTAAATTTCACGAAGCTTGCAAGCACACATAAAGCTTTCTGATCGCAGCAAGCTCCACAAGATCAAAATTGCCCAATAACAAAGTCTAAATACCCTATAAGAAAAATTACATCATTTTTTTTTTTGGAAACAATTAAATATTAGAAAATAGAATTTTAAACAAATTGAAAAAAATAACAAAGAAAAAAAAAGAATCAAAATTTTTTATATATTACAATATAAAGAAGAAAAAAAAATGAAATACTAAGAGAACAAAATTATTTTAAGGGAAATATTGAAAAAAAATTTCAGAAAGCGTACAAGTGCCAAAGTAGTAAAATCTTCACTGAGCTAATATACAGTTTAAATAAACAACTAATAATCAATTACTTTCACTCGTTGCAGAGGACGGACGTGTTTTTTTTGCGCTTATCAACTTTTATTTTTTCTCGCGATTAAATACTTTTACATAACTCTTAAATTATTGGTTTAATTAATAATAATTTCAACATCCGAATTTTATTTTCATTTCGCGAATTCTTGCTATCGCTTTTGTTTAAATTTAAATAAATCAAAACTTACAACAATACTTGCATTAGCGGTGTTGTTGTTTTGTTTATCTCTTTTGCTTTTGTGTCTTTACCGTTTTAACTAACTCTCGCGCTCTTGCGTACAAATTGTTGTTGCATGTGTTCAATTTGACGCGCTCTCCCGCTCTTTTCTATTCTTGATTGATTTGCGCTCTCGTCTTTTGCCTACCCGCGACTCTGTGATACGTGTTTTTGTTTTTGTGTTTTCATTTTTTTTTATTCTTTAGTTATGAAGGCCTTACTCTGCACATTAACCCTTGTGTCAGAACTGGTCAGTATATTCTTATATACAGATTTTTTACCTTTAGAACTTTTATTTTTTATTTTTTTGTATTTCCTTTTGTAATTAAATTAAACTTTTTGATAAAATGGTTGTCTGCTCAAAAAATAATTGCATAGTTGCCACTAATGCGGTTGACTCCCATGATTATATTCTTTGTTGGTTTTGTGACAATGCGGTTCACGTTAAGTGTGCAGGTTACACAGGCAGAATCAAGGAGTCTACTGCTAAAGGTGGTGGCTTAAAATATGGATGTGATGCTTGCCCGGAAGTTCGAGAATGAGATGCGCTCTTTCATGAGGCGGACTAGAGATAGTTTTGACACTTTAAGGGCACGTTTTAATAAACTCCTTATGAATGAGTCTCCGAAACGTAAAAGGACCAGTCCTTGGGGTGTTTCTGTATCTGTATCCGGATCCGCCAGCTCTCTTATCGTCCCCGACCGGTCTCATGCACCGTCCACTCCTAACTCGAGAATGTACAGCAATTGATATCGTTTAAGAGCCCGGTTGTGAATGCTATTAGTAATGAATTACCGGTATTACCTGTATTACCTTATTGCCGATAGTTCTAAAAGTATCGAGGGCCCCGTAAACAAGTTGACTGCTGCAGTGGGTGACTTGTCCAACGTTACCACCAAAGAAACATATATTTGTTTCTAGGCTAGACCCTGTTGTCACATCTGATGATGTAATAGCCTATATTCGGAAGAAAGTTAACGTCTCGAATATTGCGGTGGAGAAGTTTAAATTTTCTTATTCTAGGACATTTCGTCCTTTTAAATTAGTGTTTCTGCCAATATCTTCGACACTATATGTCGAGAAGATTTTTGGCCTAAACATATAATAGTTAAGGAATATACTGTAAAAAAGAAAAATCGGCAACCGATTCGCTTGCCTACAACAACAACTAATACTATTCCTGCCACATCAGCATCTGCTGGTGTGTCAAAAAACTAGCTTCGTCCCTTAACCTGGGTTACCAGAACGTTAGAGGACTGAAATCTAAACTTCCTAATCTCTATGTAGATAGTCTTTCTTTTGAGCATAACATTCTAGCTTTCACAGAGACGTGGCTAAAACCTGATATTGCTGATGCATCGGTTTTTTCCACAAACTTTTCTATTTTCAGACGTGACCGGATTTCTCGCATAGGTGGTGGCGTTCTGATAGCTGTTGATGCTGCTTTCTCATCTGAAATGATTCAATTTTCTAGTACCCAGGAGATTGAGTTTGTCGGTGTTAAAGTAAATTTTAAATCTTTTAATGCTTTCATTACTTGTTCCTATATTCCACCATTGTCAGACATGGTGGTATATTTAAATCATTTAGAGGCAATTCAGTTTGTCTCCTCTTTAGTTTCGAGTCAAGACATGCTCATAGTTGTAGGTGATTTTAATTTACCCGCTTTAGCATGGTCACTAACAGATGAATCTACCACGTTGCTGCCCTCTTTGTCACATGACTTTATTGATGGCCTTCTAGGCTTATCTTTATCCCAAGTCAATCCTGTCTTAAATTTTAATGGAAAATCGTTAGATCTTATTTTTGTATTGGATTCTTCTTATTGTGACGTTTCTAGGATCGAACCATTTGTTCTTCCAGAAGACAAATTTCATCCTACATTAAATTTAAAAATTGATTTGCCCTTGCTTTCACCATTACTTGGTTCAAATGAGTTACCTCTAACCAGGTGTTTTCGTAAGACTGACTTTGTCAGCCTTAATTAAAACATTGCTACTACCGATTGGTCTTATCTGTACAATTGTAGTGATATGAACTCGGCTGTTCGTTTTTTCTATGATACTCTGAATTCACTCTTTGATATTTGTGTGCCTCTTGGTAGGCTGGAGCGGCTTAACATTTGCAACATTTTTGCAGCTCTATTATTTCGCCATCTCAACATGGGTTTGTGAAACGTAGATCTACAACCACTAACCTTTTAGAATTTACATCAATAATTATCAAGGGGTTCAAAAATGGTAAACAAACTGATGTCATATACACTGACTTCAGCAAAGCCTTTGATTCCGTTTATCATACCCTATTACTTTCTAAGCTGAGCGACATTGGGTTTCCATCCCTTTTCCTTTCTTGGGTTCGAGAATATTTAACAAATAGAAAACAGAAGGTACTTTTTAAGTCTTCTTTTTCCGTTTCCATTTCTGTGACTTCTGGTGTACCTCAAGGTAGTCATCTTGGCCCTCTGCTCTTCACACTATTTATTAACGATCTTCCATCAGTCATTGTTCATTCGCGTGTGCTTATGTATGCTGACGATGTCAAGCTTTGTCTTACTTATAAAGATACAGATTCATTTAGTCGGCTACAAGCTGATCTTGAAAACTTTCAATCCTGGTGCCAGTTTAATCTACTAAATCTTAACACTACCAAATGTAAGGTAATGACTTTTTTTCGTAACTCTCCTCAACTGGTCACTTATATTCTAAACAACAGCCCTTCAGAACGTCTAAATAATATGAATGATTTGGGCGTACTTATGGACCATAAGTTAAATTTTAACACCCATATTTCCACCACGGTCGCAAAGGCCATGAGTGTCCTGGGTTTCATTAAAAGATGGTCAAAAGAATTTGATGACCCCTATACAACTAAAGTTCTTTTTACTTCGCTTGTCCGTCCTATTTTAGAGTATGGATCTTGCATTTGGTCACCTCAATATGAGTCGCACCAGATTAGACTAGAATCCGTTCAAAAGCAGTTCTTGCTATTTGCTCTTCGTGGCTTAAGCTGGGATCGCAATGTCAATTTGCCTTCGTATTCTAGTAGACTTCTCTTGATTAACCTTCCGTCCCTAACTAACCGTAGAATTATGCTTGGTGTCATTTTTATGCACAAGCTCCTAATTGGTGATATCGACTCGCCTGAGTTATTAGCTCAGGTGAATCTGTCGGTACCATGTAGACGGAGTAGACATCCTTTGATACCTTTATCCCTGAGTCGTTGTTCTTCTTACTAGGCTATGCATGAACCTTTTAGGGTCATCTGCTCTGATTACAACCTTCTATCCCCTGTAATCGGCTCAGAGTTTTCTATTAATATGCTTAAAACATCTATCCTATCCCATTTAGTTAATAGATAGCTATAGTATTATTTGTTTGTCTGTCTTTTCTATTGTGTATTTTGTCCACGCGATTCGTGCCGTGCGTTATACGGCTGCACCCCTCGGTCGGTCGGGTGGGAGGTGGTCAGTTGTCTGCTTGGGCTCGCGCGTAACAAACTTTGTCCTGGTTTCGTAGGGGCCACAACGATACTATATAGAAGCAACTTTTGAACCTCTAGTAGCAAAAGACACAGAAGAACCAGCTGTAAAAGATAACCCACAAGACATTCAAGATAATACAAAACCAAAGATGGTGCAAACAAAGATTAAATTTCTTAATACAGCTTCTAAGCTGATTCAGGAGTATTATGGTGGAGTAGAAACACTTCAAAGTTTCATAGATTCACTGGAAATAATCAATGAAATTAAAGCAGAACATGAAGAAACAACTATTAAACTCATAAAAACAAAACTAAAAGGGGACGTTAGACTACTAGTAACAAATGAAAATACTATAAATGGTATAATACAAACATTAAAGAAAGAAATTAAGGGTGAAACAGTTCAGGTAGCAGAGGCAAGATTAATGAATTTAAAACAAAATGGCAAGAACGCAAAAAAGGAACAATTACACAAATAAGAACTCGTACAATAATAATAGAAATTATAATAACAATTACCAAAATAGAAACCCAAATGATAATACTAACTATAACAATACTAGGAATTACAATCTATAGTAATAATTATAATCGAAGAAATTATAACAATAGAAATACAAATTATCCTCCTAAAACACAACAAAATAATAATGTCAGATTTACAAACATAGAAGGAAATTCGGAAAACTCCGAAAGTCCTCTGATGTAAAAAGTCGAACAAATAAAATATATAGTTTAAATTTCAACCTTAATAGCTACATAACTTTAAACTTTGACGATGTAGGGACAACAAAATTACTATTAGACACAGGAGCTGATGTATCACTCAAACAAAAAAAAAATATTAAGAAAAGACAATACAGTTGACATACAAAGACGGACAAAACTTAGTGGAATAGGCATCCCATGTGACGGAATCCTGGGGCTTGACTTTATAAAAAAATTCAATTGCACACTCAATTATTCCACCAACAAATTGATAATTGTAAGGAAGCTCTGGCTGGGGTACAGTTCTCAGTCCAGAGTCCCGTCTACAGAACATTTATTTGATCTGGAGACCTTGATGAGTATTAGGATAGGGGACTGAGATCACATGAAGGGGAGAAAAGGGAAGCGAAAGGAGTAGGAGGAGAGTCCAAGAGGAGTAGCAACGACTGATCTCAATTTCCACTCGTCTGCCAAGCGAAGCCCGCTTGGCCAAGATCCGTTGCCTGTTGGACTGGGAAAGGGAGGCGTGAAAGGAAATGTTAGTGTGGTTATTAGAAAGGGATGGTGAAGAGGAACTGCAACAACTGATCTCGTCTGCCAAGCGAAGCCCGCTTGGCAAAGTTGTGACTGAGCCTAGAGACCAGCGACTGACTTCGTCTGCAGGAGAATAACTCATCCTGACGAAGTCCGCTGATCCTTCGGCTCCACTCAAATAGTGAAGTGGCCAAGGAAAAGGGAAGGGAAAGGGTATACATAGATTCGGTGACAAATAAAGAAATAATGCCGGGTGTGTTAAACGTTAAAAAAAAGAACTACAGTTAGTTTTCATGTTGGGATATTTAATGTGCCCTCCATGGGCGTATTAAAAAATAAAAGTAAAAATGAAGAGGGGCCCTACATGAGCGTAGTTTAAATTGCAATGATAATGTGACTCGTCACACGGTGTCCTTATTTCGAACGGACGAAATGGATCGTGACTCGCCCGTGTACTTTAACGTCGATACGGAACAGTTGATCATCCGCCCACATGAGGAAACGGTGGTTTGTGCGGGGTCCATCGTGACGGAGTACCGCCACCCGATCTCGGACTTCAGCGGGTACTCGTCTACCCGGGGTGTCGACGAGCCATTCTGGTGGTGTGAGGACATAATTGGACGCCGCGGCGGTGGCCTCCGGCACATAAATTGGCGTAGATCGGCGCAAAGGGCCTCGCGACATTGGTCTAGGGCTGGCGTGAGTTGGCAGAGTAGCGGTGTCGTTTGCCGGGGCGCGCGATGGTCGAGGACGGTCCCGGAGAGGTCTAAGCGTCTCCTCGTTGTCAGATTGTGTCTCACTGACCCTGACGGTTGTCAGGAGAACACCTGTGTTCGCTGGGGGGCTTATCGGCTTATACACGGGCCGCAGAGGTGTGTCTGGCATGGCTGCTTCCACGACTTCTGGAGACACCAGACACTCACAAACGGGCCGCGGAGGGGTGTCCGGTGTGAGCGGAACTGGGTCTGGGCGGGCTTTAGACACGGTGAGACGGCGAGTTGGACTTGAATCCATAGTCATCAGCGGCGGTGACTCTGGATTGTCTCTTCCGGGCAGGTTTGCCCCACAGGACCAGTGGATACCGTCGAATCTTCCAAACGAACAGGGCCGGCAGACTCCGAGGGTCCGATGTTTTGTGCCGGGGGAGAGAGTTCGACCACCGACAGTATCACAGCGCGCTCAGGTCGGGTCGAGGCGGAAGCTCGTTGAGCCTCGTCGGGTGGCTTCTTGTCGCTCTCTAGATCCTTGCCCCCGGCAGGTCGCTCGGTCGGGATGTCGGTCGGGGCCAACTCCACGCGGCAGAGAAGGACTGGGTCTTCCGGTGGACTACCGCTTGTGGTGGGCCGGGCATGACAGGGCCGTGTTCCCTTTCACATACAGCAATCATTTGTTCGACGATCCGGGCTATGTGGGCCTCGCGGTCGCTGTCGTCTTCTCCTTGCTGTGACATACTGCTGTGAAATATAAAGAGTGTTAAAACTACCCTGAATTCTGAGTGTACTAACGAGGCCCTATGAGTGCGGTTTACAAAAGTGCTATGATTAAAGCTATGATACAATGTTTAAGATAATTTTTGCCTAGCATCGGTGCGAAGAGCACCTCGTTAGAAGGAAGGGGGACGTTGGGCAGGCGCACCCACCAACAAGTGGTCCCTCTTGAAAGATCGTTAATCAGTGGCCTCGTGCGGGCCGTGGGTAAGGTGAGGTGAGGTGTCTCGAGGCCGATGTCTTCAGAAAGACCGAGTTCTGGTGGTTCGTTGTCGTCACTATTAAAGGCCTTTATATCAGCCAGACCGGCGGTACGTCGCTCACGCTTCTGGGCTACAAGAAGTCTAACGACGTTGCTGGAAAGAAACTTGATTATTTTATACGGGCCCTTAGGCGCCAGTTTGGCATTGAACCCTTCGTTGGCATTAGACAGCACATGATGCTTGAGCACGACCATGCTCCCGATGTTTGGACGCCAGTCGCGTCGTCTCAGGTCGTAGTATTTCTTTTGATTCTGGGTAGCGTTCAGTTGATTCTCATGTACGAGCTTAAAAATATCTTCCATTCGTCGGACGCGCTCGTCGGGGCTAGGGGGTTCGTTACCGGAGACATCCGTTACTTGGTCATAAAGAGCGCCGGGCATACGGGTTCCCGACCTAATATGATGTAAGCTGGACTGAAGCAGGTGGTGTCGTTGACGCTTGAGTTGATCGCTAGTGTTATTTCTGGAAGCCATTGATCCCAAGTGTTTTTCCCATTCTCCAGGTATTGTGCAATCATGGTCTTGATGGCTCGATTTGCGCGCTCGGTAGGATTCTGCTATGGAGAATATGGGGCGGTATGCTGTAGTATAATTCCGGATGTTTTGGAAAAGTTTTTGAAAACCTTGCTAGTGAACTGGGTGCCATTATTGCTCACGAGGGTGCGAGGATTGCCGAATCGGGCCCAGATCCTTTCGCGAAATACCTTCTCCAAAGCGACTGAAGTGGCCTTACGAAGTGGTACCATCTCGACCCATTTACTATATAAATCCAAGAAAAATAGTAACATCGTATTACCTTGCTTAGAACGTGGCAAAGGCCCGATAAAGTCAGTACACACGGTATCGAAAGACTCCGCGACTTGACGGGTGAGCATTTTGCCCGCTGGTTTCATTTGCGCCGGTCTAAATTGCAAGCAGGTGAGGCAGCATCTAACGTAATGCGCGACATCTCGAAAGAGGCCTGGCCAAAAGTATCTTTGGGTCACTCGCAAAGTGGTTTTCCTGATCCCCAAGTGGCCAGCCGTCACTACATTGTGACATTCCTGTAGTACTTGGTCTCGACACTCTAGGCCAAACGCATAGTTGCCAAGGTGTAGAATCGTGGTCATCTGGATGGGGGTCTCGTCTGCGATAAATCTGGCCGTTCTCGAATATATAATCTGAAAAATCCGCAGGGTGTTCCGTGACGTGCTGCCGCATCTTTAGCCACCATTTGCACTCCGGTTCTACTAGTTGTCCAAAGGTTGTCGCGATAAGGCATCGGCAATCACGTTCAGCTTACCTCGTCTATAATGTATCTCGAACTCGTATTATTCCAACTCCAACTCCCATCTGGCCACACTTGAGCCAAATGGTCCGTGATCACCTCAAAGCAATAGCCTTTCAAATAGCAACGATATTTCCTGATGGCCCAGACTATTGCTAGGCATTCTTTCTCAGTAGTCGAGTAGTTTTCCTCCACCTTCAAGAGACGTCGACTAGCGTAAGCAATGACTCTTTCAGCACCGTCGAGAAACGACATTTGTCTCGGTTGATTCTTAAATTGGCTTGACGCCGAAAGACTTCAAGCAGGTGTGAGAGGTGTTCCTCGAGCGCCTTTCCGATTACGATGATATCGTCTGGATAATCGAAGGCATGTGGTTCCATTTCGGGTCCAATCACGCTATAGAGTGTAAGCCGAAGTGCATGACTTTCCACTGTAATAATCCGCGTCCGGGCACTGTGAAAGCTATACACTCTCTACTTTTGACCTCTAAGGGTATTTGCCAATACCCACTCTTTAAATCTAGAGTAGAGATGTATTTCGCGTTCCTCAATTTCTCTAGGATATGGTGTATATGAGGCAAGGGGTATGCGTCACGCACTGACTGAGCGTTCAGTTGCCGAAAGTCTATACACATGCGAGTATCAAAAGTTTTCTTACTTACCAACACGATTGGTGACACGTGAGGGCTTTTAGATGGTTCAATACGGTCTTCCTTCAGCAGTGCGTCTACTGTTTCGTTGATAATTTGTTGTTGGGACGGATTACGGGGATAGTACCTCTGCTTCATGTTTCGATCGGTCTTCAAAACAATGAAACGAACTTAGTGATTTCCGCGTCAAGAATAGCTTGAAGTTCCGGCTCTAATGTCTCCTGTTCCTTACTAGATGATTGTTCTGGCTTCAAGTCCTCGTCACGGATCTCAGCTTCTACTGAGGCTAATCGGGCGTCCATCTCGGTTACCGGTTCCTTTTTGCCGCTGGGCTGGCGTAATGGGTTTTTAAGGACAGCGTCGGGTGTTGGAGGCGGCAAGACTGCCAAGCCTGCCTGACATACTGGTTTGTTGTTATGCTGAGAGTCAGAGGTATCCTTGGGCGTAGCGGTCGTTTCTGCAGGATCCGGTTGATTTAAATGAGCATCAGGCTGCGTGTGGTCATCCGCCACTAGCGATGGCTCAATTGTAGAATTGATGGGACTGTGGGGCTAATCGAAAGGGGGCAACTGTAACAGATAACCTCCACAACGTATAGAAGTTCCTATGTTCCGAAGGAAATCCACACCCAGAATAAGAAGGTCCATCATCGATGGCATCTCTAACAATGTCATATGTACGGTCTGTACCCCGAGACTGATGCTTGCCCTGAGAGAACTTTTGATCGCTGTACGAGTATTATCGGCAAGGTCGGGAACGGAGCGAAGTGCTGAAGAGCCACTTCCTCGTTTATGAAACTCTTGTTCGCTCCAGAATCCAAGGTAGCTACCATTGGTTTACTATTGACGAGGACATGGGGTTGGATGCGGTCTTTCTTTAGGAGGAGGGGGTTACTTGGCTGAAGTCCTGGTCTAGTCCCTCCGCCTGGCCCAGATTGACACAGAGGTTTGGCTCGTTTCCCGAACGACGGCAGCATTCGATGGTACGTACCCCCCTTTGTCCGCATTGCCAACAGAACAACACACGGGGCTTCGTACATTCTCGTGCGAAGTGACCAGCTCCCGCACATTTGCGGCAAGCTGTGCTGGTATCCACGAGTACTTCAGAGAGTTGACATATCTCAGTCCCGTTTAGGCTGGAAGCTATATGATCCAAGGGCTTATTTTGAACGGCGTTGCTCCTTTTCCAAGAATGCGCTGAGTCATCGCTGCCTTGCTCCAATCGGATTGTCTCATAATTTACCACCAATTTAGTTAAGCCGGGTAACGTTTGGAAATTATTTCGTCGGGTATACAGCTTGTAGTCTGGTAATAGATTTTCGTAGATCCTGTCGAGTTCCTGTAACGTCGAGTAATTAGCTCTCTTCATTACGGTCTTCTAGATACTCGTTGTATGGTTCCTGATGGCGTTGCTTTCGAGCGCGTATGCTATCCTCTAGTTTCTCAAAATAGCGTGGGGGTAGAAAGAACTCTAAAAATTCGGACTTGAAGTCGACCCATGTTATCTCCCGATAACCGCTGGTTTGCCACCAACTTTCGGCCCGTCCGGTCAATAATATGGCTATCATCGGAGGCAGAGTCTCCATACTCAAACGGTACGTCGCGGCTCTGGTAGAGACCAGAGATTTAGAGATTTAGAGCAAATAGAGATTTGCTAGATGAAATAGATAGGATCGGTAGATCCGCTAAAGGCAATTCCCCATTTAGTTATACGTTCCGCGATCGAGGCATAGCTCCCAGTAGTTCATGGACTCGATTCCGCTCACTGGGTTCGATGTTGATCTATGAGCCAGGCATACCGAAAGGTGTCGGAGAACCGGAACGAGAACCAGAATGCGATTCAGAACGATAGTTAGTGTCTTGTGGCACCGGTAGTTGAGAAACAATTTCTTCGGGAGTAGGCGACGGTGCTCTAGACTGTGGTTTTACATCTAATTTCTTGTCCCCGGCACTAAATTGGGCTTTGATTTCGGCAAGTCGACTCAATACCTCAGGATGATGATCCTCCCTTGAGACGAACTCTAATCCGAATTCGTCAGGACTTCCAACTCGGCTTTGCGACGATGGTTTATCCAATGAACGCCCATTGCTAGAATATTAGTAAGGACTCGGGGTCGTAGTATAAGCGATAAGCAGCCAAAAGTTGTCGGAGTTCGCCCAGTAGGCTACGCGATACTGTGTAAAGATGGCTTCGGTAAACCTTTAGACTATGATATGGATGTGCATATATATATTTTCTTTAATTTTTAATAAATTCTGCAGGGAAGGGGTCAGAAAATATAAAAATGTATATATCTTTGTTCAATGAATGTAAGTAACGGTGACGCGTAAATTAGAATTATCGCCGCCGGGGAACTTTCGAGGTGGTTTTTGGTTTAACTATTTTGAACAAAATCTTTGCAATGGTTCAAATGTATATAAGAAAGGTCTTGCCTGTTGGTAGAATTCGATCCAGTTTGTTTATTTGAAATAGGTAAATCCTTGAATGTAGAATATAGTTATTGGGGACGTGATTGAGTCTCCCTCGATGTTGTCCAAAGAAAGTAAAAGGTTACTCCGATTACTGTTTAGAATATCCTTGAGAAAATAGTGGTCCTTGCTGCCGAATTTCCTGATGTCCTTTGCATTAATCTCCGTTGTGTCCTTGAAGCTTAGTTCAGCCTGACGATGAATGTCCTTGTCCTATGTCCTTGTTGATCCTTGTCCAGTCGTTGGTCCTTGTCCAGTTGTTAATCCTTGTATTATAATGATCCTTGTCCAGTTGCTATCCTTCCGGATTGAAGCAATTTTCCTTCCGATGTTTTCTTGTTGAGTTCCAAACACTGACTGACCTTGCCAGTGCGTATGCTTGGTTTTAAACGGCCCCTTGTGCATTATTCTTCTGTCTCCTTTACTCTACTGCTGCTTCTTTGGGTGAAAGTGATGGATTTTTAGGTTACCCATGCCCAGGTCCCGTTCAACTCGTAATGCGGTAGGTTACAACCTCACTAATGGCTCTCTGAGAGAGGCTCCTAGACTCGTTCTATCTGCTTCTGGTAACTTTAGCTCTTTTTTTTTCTTGTAAAATTTTATTTCAATAAGACTAATGCGACTCTGTCGATGGCTCCGTTGATGACCCTATTGCTAGCTCTGTCGGTAACTCAGTAGCTGATTACATTAATAATTCTCTCCGAAGTATACTGTTGATGAGATTATTAATCCTGTCGGAAACTCTGTTGATGACTCTGCTGATAATTCTGTAGCAACCCTGCCGGAGACTGTGCCGATATTCTTCCTTAGCATGACCTGGCTTTGAGCGTGTTTTAAATATATATGTATTATTATATATTTTTTTTTTTTAAACTGATTTCCATATGTGACTCTGTCGATGGCTCTGTTGATGACTCTATCGTTAGCTCTGTCGGTAACTCAGTAGCTGACTTCATTAATAATTCTCTCCGAACTATGCTGTTGAGGATACTATTAATCCTGTCGAAAACTCTGTTGATGACTCTGCTGATGATTCTGTCGAAACCCTGCCAGAGACTCTGCCGATTTTCTCACCTAGCATGGCATGACTGTGTGCGTGTTATATATGTATATATAAAATTTTTTTTTAAATTTGTTGCTCTCATTGCAACGAAACCCAACGCGCGACTGTACTTGCAAATCAGTGTGAATGAAGGAATGACAAAAAAAACGGTTGAATCAAAGCTGTGTGTAAGAGTGAGAGATAAATGGCAAGAGAATGCTCGTAGCTCACACACACGCCGCGAATCAAACGGTGAATTGTCTATTCTCATTCTTACTGGCTGCTCGTGTGTCCCTGTCTCTTTCTCGCATGTAACTGTCGCTTGCAAAGAAAACTAAAGCGCGTGGCACATCGACAACGTATATGCGACCTTTAAATACCCTAACCACAAATATACATATATATATATATATATAAAAGAATGTTTAATTCTCAGTGGACTCCGATATATATATAAATGAATATGCATACATATAAAATTTTCACCCTTATGTGGACTCATATATATATATATATTTATATAAATTAAACACTTCCTTCACTCACGGGTTAAAAAAATGAATTTTTATTTATAAAGTCACTTTTATTACAATACAGTATGTTTTAATTACAACTGAAAGATGCTGACTTTGGTGAGCGAATTCGGCGGAGTTTAAGCGAAGTTACCGGTTGGTTTGTACTTAGGCTCAAGACTGATTTGCTATGGTTCGATTATGTTGGATGAAGGCTTGGGTAATCGACGTCGTCGCAGGCGGCGGCGTTGGCTGAGTCCAATAGTCCACTTTAAGTGCGTGGGACCATTCTTTGTTTTCACAAGTGTTCAGGACCATTCTTTGTTTATTGCCGAAATTTGTGGCGTGATTCTGCGTATGCACCGAACCCGACACCATTCTTCTAGGGCCTGGGAAAATGGGGTGCAGGCTTATTGTTTATCCTAGCGATCGGACTGTTACTTGAGATTGGCGATCATGCGACAAATGGGCATGTGACGATTGAGTGGGGTTGACCAATGGGTATTGCATGTGATGATGAAATAGGGTCGGCCAATGGGCATGCGGTTAATGGGCATGTGTTGACGGACTTGGGTCTATGGCTTCTATGTTATGGTATGAGTTGTGATAGAAGTACTTAACTCCTCCCCCTTTAAGTGCGGACGTCCTCGGTCGCAACAACATATTGGAAGGCCCGATTAAGACTTCCATTGGTGGTCCATGGTTGCCTGTTCCGTGGCTGCAGTATTTTTTGATGTTGCAATATGTTATCATGGCAGCTGCTAGAAGGGTTAGAATAATCCAGTTTGATGAAGACATAATCAAGTTGTTTCTTTGGATACGCTCCAGATTATTAGTATTATTGATGTGTAACTCCTTGATCATTTCCAGCGATAGCTTTTCACCTCTCTGCTGCTTATTTGATAGTAATTGTAACATCGGCGGTTGAACCTCGGCTTCAAAGCGTGTCTTCACAATATACCAGGAGTCTTCTATAATGACTGTCGCGTTTTCCGCTTGGATTATGAAGGTGCCTTCTAGGGTGATGTAGTCTCCATTGATGCTGATGTCCCCTTGGAATTGGTTCAGCAGCAAGGTACCGGGTATTATTTCCGAATGGGATTTTACGTGCTGGTTGTTGATGACCTTACATTTGGGAGGATTCCTTCTTTGCAAGTAGGCTCCTATACATTTACTGTTTTCTAAATTAGTCAGATGTTCCAGTTTACAAATTGTCTTACCATTATAAATTTTACAATTACTCTTATTGGTTAACCCGAAGTATTTCTTGTTACATTTCATGATGTTTTCATAGTCTATTTCTTCTATAAATTTTTGATATTTAATTGGTATTACTAGGATTTGTTTACAAATTTCATTGATTACTCTGGGAAGGCTAACAATATAAAGGAGTGATTTACCATCTGAGGCTACACTGACCTCAGCAAACTCTATTAATTCTTCAATGTTTATAAATGTAAAACTTTCTTCTTTAATTGTTTCCATGAAATATATTTCGGTAGATAATATTAGTGAATTTACTGTATTGGCCTTGGCCCAATCGATTGCATAGATAATATTTGTTATTTCTTCTCTTAGGAGACTCAATTTAAATTTGGTTATTTCAATTTCTTTTGACTTATTGTTAGATTCGGGTTTACCTTTAATTAATATGGTATTAGTTATTTTAATTAAATCGTTTATCTTATTCTCTATTAGATTATTAATTACGACCTGCCGATTATTGTTTACCAATTGTTCATTGATCTTATTTACCACAATCATATGATCTTCATGATCAGGTGTGCCCGCTAACCATTTCCACGCCGTGCCAAGTATATCAAGCGATCTTTTGTTTCTAAACTGCATCGGCTGAAGCCTCCTCAGTTCATTCTGTATCCGCGTTATCCCATAGGCCAAAAAAGGCTGATACGGACTTAGGTTTGTCGAATTTTTGACGACTTCTTTTAAAACGGATATGGCCATTTGATATTTTTCTAGTTCGATGACATGGACGATTTTAAAGGTTCCATTCTGGCGCGCGGCTAACCCAGTTTCCAACATGACCACTCTTGACTTATTGTAGTCTAATATGGTTGTGTGACCCCAGCAAAGTGGTAACATAAGCAATCTGTCGGAAAAGGATGTTTATCAATATTTCAAGTGGTTTTTATGAACTATCCTGCCTGACCTGGTTTTAACTTTGGTATTAAGATCTTCGGCTACTATTTCTTTTTTATATAGACGTTAGTTTCGAACCCAATCGTTTATTAATCCTAACGTAGATGATTTCACCTGGATCGTACATTTTTATGGGTTTTTTTTGTTTTGTTATGGTACCCTAGGTCTTTGTTTTGTTTCTTTAAGATGTTTTCTGAAATCTTTTCCCTTTCGAGTGTTAATTTTTCTGGTGTATGGATTAAATTTGTTGCGAAAAATGCTTCTATTTACTTTTTATTGGTTGTACTGTGGATTGTTTTATTGTATTCATCTGCAGCCTTGAATATTAAATCCTCAAATTCCATTTCGGGGTGCTCTAACTTCAAGCATCTCATTATTTCCGTACATGTGGAATGAAATCTTTCTATTTGGCCGTTGCTAGATGAAGTATAAGGTGGGGTAGTGTGGACTTGTAAACCTAACTGATTATTTAAAAGAAATTTTATTGATGCAGAATTTAAAGCTTTTCCGTTATCCATTACCACGGTTTTCGTCATACCGAAGGCTATCAATAACTCAAGTAAGGGTACTTTAAGATATTCTGCTGCTTTTGAATTTAAGAGTTTAACTTGCGCGAACTTAGAAAATTTGTCTATGGCTGTTAAAATTATCTTATTTTGGGTGGAATATAAATCTATATGGATTATTTCGCCTGGATATGTCGGAATAGGGGTTGGTTGTATTTCTTGATTCGGAGAGTGTCTTTGATACTTCGAGAGTTTGCATGTTTGGCAAGAGTTTACTATTGCTTCTACTTTTTTCTTCATACCTGGGAAAAAATACTCAGATAAAATTTGCTTTTTATTTTCGATGGAATTTCTATGTGCTCTAAGGTGTTCTTTAATTATGATTTCTTGGTCTTGGGTCTGATCATGGACATCTACAGTTTGGATTTGTGTGAATCTTGCCTTGTAATTCCTAAAATGCTCCGGAAAAATTTGCTGAATTTTACCCATGATACTTTCGGAAGTGAAAATACCATTTACTATTCTCGGATCCATTTTTTCTTTTAGAATAGTTACAAGATCGTCTTCGGAATAATTACTTCTCACTATTGTGTGTCTGTGGTATGTGGGGCATGGTATTTCGAAGGTGGTGGATTCGTTATCACCAGTGAGGATAAACAATTGGTTTTTAAAGACATTGATGGGGACTTCCATTGCTGGAATGAGTTCATGCCCCGAGCTTTCATCACTGTGGACTGTAGCTGACGTACTACTAGCATTTATGTTAGTAGGGTTCCTAGAGAGTGCGTCTGCTACGACATTTGAGCTACCCGGTTTATATTTTAACTCGTAGTTATATTCCTCCAGGTAACTTTTCCATTTCTTCAGCTTTATGTTGTTATTTTTTGGGCTGAGAGCATAAGTGAGAGTCTGGTGGTCGGTGTAAATGATCACCTTGGATTTGCCGTATACATACATTCTTAGCTTATCCAATGCCCATACTATTGCTAGCATTTCTCTTTCATTTGTGGGATAGTTTTCTTCAGCTATGGATAACGCACGGGAAAGAAATGTAATGGGTCGCCCATTCTGTTCTAGAGAAGCGCCTAGTGCGATGTTTGAGACATCGGTGGTTAGATGGAACTCTTGTTTAAAGTCAGGGTATGCTAGCATAACGTCTTGTGACACTAATGCATTTTTTACTTTCTTAAAGGCATCGATTTCGGCTTCACCGAATCGGATTTCGATCTTGCTTGAGACATTTTTCTTGGCTTTGCCATGTTCTCCTCGCAATAACGCAGTCAAGGGTCTAGCTAATTTAGCAAAATCTTTGATAAATCTTCTGTAATAACTAGCTAGTCCCAGGAAGGAGCTTAGTTGTTTTAGGTTTTTTGGTATGGGGAACTTTTTAATGGCTTGGATTTTCTCTGGATTGGTTTTAACTCCTTCCCTTGAAATTACTACGCCTAGGAAGTCAACGCTATGTCTTAGGAATTTGCATTTATCTACTTGGACCTTCATATTTGACTTGGACAAGGTAGAAAATACCAAAGCTAGATGTCGGAAATGCTCTTCCTCCGATTTACTGAATATTATTATGTCGTCGATGTAGACGTAACAAATCTTTCCAATGAGATCTCTCAAAATATCATCGAGAGCTCTTTTAATAAATTCTGCAGGGAAGGGGTCAGAAAATATAAAAATGTATATATCTTTGTTCAATGAAGAGTAAGTAACGGTGACGCGTAAATTAGAATTATCGCCGCCAGCGAAACTTTCGAGGTGGTTTTCGGTTTAAATATTTTGAACAAAATCTTTGCAATGGTTCGAATATATAAGAAAGATCTTGCCTGTTGATAGAATTAGATCCAGTTTGTTTATTTGAAATAGGTAAATCCTTGAATGTAGAACATAGTTATTGAGGACGTGATTGATTCTCCCTCGATGTTGTCCAAAGAAAATAAGCGTTTACTCCGATTAATGTTTAGAATATCCTTGAAAAATAGTGGTCCTTGCTGCCGAATTTCCTGATGTCATTTGCATTAATCTCCGTTGGTGCTGAGGTATCCTTGAGCTTAGTTCACCTTGGCGATGAATGTCCTTGTCCTATGTCCTTGTTGATCCTTCCGTTGTTAATCCTTGTATTGATGAGTAGCCCTGTTGATGGTCCTTGTCCAGTTGTTATCCTTTCGGATTGAAGCAATTTTTTCCCTCGATGTTTTCTTGTTGAGTTCCAAACACTGACTGCCTTTTCCAGTGCATATGCTTGGACTTAAATGGCCCCTTGTGCTTTACTCTTCCTTCTCTTTCACTCTGCTGCTTTGAGTGAGAGCGGTGGATTTTTAGGTTACCCATACCCAGGTCCCGTTCAACTCGAAGTGCTCTCCGAACTATGCTGTTGAGGATACTATTAATCCTGTCGAAAACTCTGTTGATGACTCTGCTGATGATTCTGTCGAAACCCTGCCAGAGACTCTGCCGATTTTCTCACCTAGCATGGCATGACTGTGTGCGTGTTATCATATGTATATATAAAATTTTTTTTTAAATTTGTTGCTCTCATTGCAACGAAACCCAACGCGCGACTGTACTTGCAAATCAGTGTGAATGAAGGAATGACAAAAAAAAAACCGGTTGAATCAAAGCTGTGTGTAAGTGTGAGATATAAATGGCAAGAGAATACTCGTAGCTCACACACACGCCCCGAATCAAACGGTGAATTGTCTATTCTCATTCTTACTGTCTGCTCGTGTGTCCCTGTCTCTTTCTCGCATGTAACTGTCGCTTGCAAAGAAAACTAAAGCGCGTGGCACATCGACAACGTATATGCGACCTTTAAATACCCTAACCACAAATATACATATATAGTCATATATCCGACTCCAATACCCAATAACATATAAATATTTCGGCCCCTAAAATTCATAACGTTAAAGTAAACATCCGTTTTTATAAACAATTGTCCCCCTCAAAACCAAAGCGTATGAACGCTAATCCATAAAAATTAACATAAACAATCGAACACTTGAAGTAATAATTGTCCCCTCAAAACCAAAGCGTATGAACGCTAATCCATAAAAACTAACATAAACAATTGAACACTTATAATAATAATTGTCCCCCTAACAACCAAAGGCGTGAGAACGCTAACTCAGCACTTAAAATCGGACCAATCAAATCGTCGAAATATCAACCACGCCACCAAAGGGCTCCCAAATTTAGCTATAAATATAACCATAAGACATTTTTGTAAAAGTTGTAAGTTTTCTTTCAAATAATAAAGTACGTTGCTTTTAACTCACGAAAATATCTTTTTTTTCCTTATCGAGAAAATCGAATATTTAATTGGCGCAGTCGGTAGGATTGGAAAAAAAAAAGTTATTCTATCCGTGTTACATATAGAATTGTTATCCGTGTGTTACATAGAATTGGTGAATAACTATTAAGTGAACTGTTATTCTATCCGTGCGACGCGTAGAATTGTTATCTGTGCGTTACATAGAATTAGTGAATAATCACTATAAAATAAATTTCCGATCCGACATCAAGAACTTACGGGTAGTGCTCAAAAGTCTACAACAGTGAAAAATATTTTCTGCCAACTGTGCGCGGAAATATCAACTGTGTGTTGCAACCAAAAAAAAATATTTACGCAACTGTGCGCGAAAATATTAACTGTGTGTTACAACTATTAAATCCAATTGAGGAACAAAAACCGCCAACTTGTGTGCGAACAAAAAACCAAAATCCAAAATAAAACATAACCAAAACCCAGAAAATTAATAAAACAAAACACCACAAAAAACCCAGAAGATCAACAAAACAACACATCACTAAAACCCAGAAAAAAAAAACAAAACAACACATCACTAAAACCCAGAAAAAAAAAAAACCAAAACAAACCATCACTAAAACACAGAAAAAAAAAAACCAAAACAAACCATCACTAAAACCCAGAAAAATCAAAAAAAAAATTAAAAGAAATAAAATGGCTGTAGAACTCACCGAAGCCCACCTCAACCAAGCACTATCTTCATTAAGACAGGTGGCAAATTACGATGGAGCTCCAGAAAATCTGACGTCGTTTATAAGGAGGATAGATTTTATTATGCACCTATATCCAACCAATGATATAAGGCAGCATAACATACTGTTCAGTGCAATCTAGATGCAGCTCACCGGAGAAGCACAACGACTCTCACAATTGGACAATCCAACACCTGGCCGGAACTAAGGACACTCCTTATCAACGAATTAAAACGCAGACCCCCTGTGAGGAACTTCTGCGACGCCTCTACAACACCAGCTATGCAGGAAATCTTCGTAAGTTTGTAACCGAATTAGAAGATAAGTCCTACATTATAACAAACAAATTAAGTCTAGAAAACGATGCGAATAACACCGCGCTTTATACAAACGCGTTAAATAACACCATAAAAGACGTAATAAACAAAAAATTACCCGATAGATTATTCATGACGTTAGTTAGATACGATATAACCACAGTCAGTAAATTGAAGCAAGTAGCTCAAAGAGAAGGGTTATACGAAAATAGTATAACAGAAATAAGAAAATCAAATCAAAGCCAAATCAGAATCAAATATCAAAGAAGCTAACTTCGGCTATGCCGAAGTTTATATACCCTTGCAGTATACTTGGCAATAATATTTTTCCTTTTTGAAATTTCTTTCCCTGCAACTCAATTCATCAATACACAAACAAAATATTATTTCTCTTTTTACCACAAGTTTTTCTTCTTCCATCATTTTCTAAGCAAAGCACGGCACGCATACACATACAGTTCATGTAGCGTTGCGTCTGTGTGTGTATGCGTGTGCTCTGTTGATTTGATGATGGCAGTAGTAGGCAGCAAGCAGCGCTGCCGGCAGCGTTTGAACGATTTATATTGACTGTAACTTGTGTTCTATTTATCGGATCAGATTCAAATTTTGGGATCTGAGATTTTATATCTATTACTATCATATTGGTAAATTTCATGGGGATACTCCAATTTTTGCAAAAATGTTTCTTCTAGAGCTATATGATATAGTGGTCCGATCCCAAAGATTTTCATACTTTATCTCACCCGGGTAAAAAAAAGCTCCCAAAAAAAATTTCATCCCGATAGCTCTTAAGATGGCTGAGTAAAACGCGTACGGACGACAGACGGACAGACGGTCAGACGGACAGACGGACATGGCTATATCGACTTAGCTTCTCATGCTGATCAAGAATATATATACTTTATGGGGTCGGAAACGTCTCCTTCTGTGCGTTACAAACATCTGACCAATTTTATAATACCCTCTGCAAGGGTATAAAAAGGTGGAAAAACTTTTGTACCCAATAGTACAATTCCGTCTCAAACAAAACAATCAGATACAATACCAAACCAAAACTATTCCAAGAATTTCAACAAAAATTAAATATTGACAGGGCTCAAAATCCAATGAATAATCAACAGCAAAACAACTATTCAAAGAATAATGTAGCAAACCAGCCTACAAAAAGGCAAAGAGAAAGTAATAGTGGAATTAGCAAAATGGATACATCCGAAAATTTTCATCAGAATGCCTCGGATCAATCGGAAGAAGAGATAGAGACAAGTCCTTCATCAGAATAATGATGAACAATAAACCTTTGAGATGTGTAGTCGACTCAGGCTCTTCAATCAATATAATGTCCGAAAACTTTTTTAATTTCAAAACCTATTTAGGAGATTCCAAAATTCACATGATTGAAGGAGCAGTAGAACTAAAAGAAATTATTTTCCTTGCACCAGCAAACTTTGTCCGACAGAACAAAAATTTTATATCCATAAATTTTCAAATAAATACGACATGTTGATAGGCAGAACTTTCCTAAAAGCCTGCAAAGCACAAATAAATTATGAAGATTAATACGCAAAATTAGGAAACTATACATTTTATTTTAGAGATGTTGAAGAAATAGAAGAAGAACAAAACATAGAAGTTTTGGACCCACCCACAGAAAGGGACCCGGAAACAAATTTTGCGATTGAAAACGAAATAATAGAAAGCAATGAGTATAGACTCGACCATTTAAACAACGAAGAAACTCAAAACTAAAAAAGGTCTTGTACGAATTCAGTGACATTCAGTATCGCGAAGGTGAAAATTTGACTTTCACGAGTACAATAAAGCACTCTATTCATACAAAACATGAGGACCCAATCTATAAACGACCATACAAATATCCCCAAACATTTGATATGGAAGTCAACAAACAAATAAATGAAATGATTGAACAGGGTATCATTTGAAAATCGAACTTCCGCCTACTGTTCACCCATTTGGATCGTCCCAAAAAAAGGAGATGCTTCCAAGAAACAAAAATTCAAATTAGTCATTGACTATCGAAATCTAAATGAAGTCACAATAGACGACAAATTTCCAATTCCAGTCATGGACGAAATTCTCGACAAACTAGGAAAATGCCAATACTTTACCACCATTGATTTAGCTAAGGGATTTCATCAAATTCAAATGGATCCTGAATCTATTGCAAAAACAGCTTTTTCAACTAAACATGGCCATTACGAATACACACGTATGCCATTTGGTCTTAAAATGCCCCGGCAACATTCCAAAGATGCATGAATAATCTTTTGGAAGACCATTATTTATAAGGATTGCCTTGTTTATCTGGATGACATCATTGTGTACTCCACTTCATTGGAGGAACACATACTATCACTCAGAAAGGTATTTAACAAACTAAGAGAAGCTAATCTAAACTCCAACTTGACAAATGCGATTTATGAAAAAGGAAACTGCATTCCTTGGTCATATAATAACAACAGAAGGTATAAAACCTAACCCAGATAAAGTCAAAGCAATTCAAAATTTTCCGATACCCAAAACTCCAAAAGAAATTAAATCATTCTTAGGATTATGCGGATTCTTCAGGAAATTTATACCCAACTTTGCCAAAACCTTTAACTCTAGGATTAAAGAAAGGAGCTAAAATAAATATAAACGACCCAAATTATATTTCATCCTTTGAAAAATTAAAATATCTCCTTATGAATGATCCTATACTTGCATATCCCGATTTCAAAAAACCATTTTTCCTAACCACAGATGCTAGCAACATAGCTTTAGGTGCGTTCCTTTCACAGGACCATAGACCTATTTCTTATGGTAGTAGAACACTTAACGAACACGAACTTAATTATTCAGCCATAGAAAAGGAATTACTATCTATTGTATGGGCAACCAAATATTTTAGGCCATACCTTTTCGGTAGAAGTTCGAGATTCTAAGCGACCATAAGCCTTTAGTATGGCTCAACAATATAAAAGAACCAAATATGAAACTTCAAAGATGGAAAGTAAGACTAATGAGTTTGATTACAAAATTAAATATTTACCTGGCAAAGAAAATCATGTAGCAGATGCCTTTCCAGAGTTAAAATAGATGAAAACTTTTTAGGATCAACAGAAAGCACAGCAGCTACAATACATAGTGCTCACGAGGATAATGAAAACTACATTCCAATAGTAGAAAGACCCATTAATTATTACAACAGACAAATAGAATTCATTAGAGGTTCAGAAGACAAAGCAGAAACAACAACTTACTTTTTACAAAACAAACATAAAAATAACATACAAGAAATGACCAATGCTTACGCAAGGGATATAATCATAAGATATCTTTGCAGTAAGAACACTGTACTATATTTTCATAATGAACAAGATTTTCCCATATTCCAACAAGCTTTTATCGAAATAATACAACCAAACGCAAATACAAAAACCTCGAAATCTAGCATTACATTAGAGGACCTTCAAACGTTTGCACAATTTAAAGATATAATCCTAAAACAACATAAAGAATTATTACATCCAGGAATGAAAAAACGATTAATCTGTTTAAAGAAAAATATTATTTTCCCGATTTTCAAAACCTAATTCAAAACATTATTAATGAATGCTCAGTATGCAATATCGCAAAGACAGAAAATAGAAATACAAAACTAACTTTTGAAATAACACCAGAACTTTTTAATATCAGAGAAAAATACGTCATGGACTTTTACATGATCGACAATTTACAATTCCTCTCATGCATTGACATTTACTCGAAATTTGCAACACTTGTAGAAGTAAAGTCTAGAGATTGGTTAGAAGCCAAGAGAGCAATTATGAAAGTATTCACTGAAATGGGCAAACCGATAGAAATAAAATCAGACAAAGATTCAGCATTTCTGTGTATAGCACTTTCTAACTGTAAAGTTAGAAATCACATCAAGTAAAAACGGCATCTCAGATGTAGAAAGATTCCATAAAACAGTAAATGAAAAACTCAGAATTATAAATAGTGAAAATGACATCGAAGATAAATTATTTAAATTTGAAAAAATTCTCTACGTATACAACCATAAGACGAGACATAAAACAACTAACCGAACACCAGCGGACATTTTTATCTATGCAGATCCCCGACTATAATACCCAAACAAGAAAAATACATCAAATAAACAATTTAAATGAAGATAGACACGACTTCGAAATCGACACTAGATTTAAACAGCACCATTAGTAAAGTCAAAAACGACAAACATTCAAAAAAAGAGAAATAAATCAGTTAGACGAGAAAATTTGAAGAAAGAAATAGAGGCAGAAAGTTACACACTACAAATCAAAATTCAAGAAGAAAAAGAAAAGTTAATAAAAGCAAATACGACAATTAATTAATTACAGGTCAACAACACAAGATGACTTTTTTATGCATCATGCTATTCTTAACATTAAAATCAACATGCAGTCAATCCATTGACATAAAACCCAGTAAAAGCACCAAACGGTTACTTAATATTTAAAACAGGAACCACAAGCACAAGAATTTAAAAAACCTAATCCATATTCAATACTACTTTAACAGAAAAACTAAGTAGGGAAATTAATGGAATACACATTGTAAAACGTAACAAACGAGGACTAATTAACGGAATTGGTTCAATATACAAATATCTTTTTGTACTCTTGATCAGGAAGATAAAGATGAATTAGAAGAAAAAATAAATAATCTTGAAAGCAATAGCGTACAAGCAAACGAACTAAATTACGTAATAGACACTGTTAATAAAGGTTTAGAAGTAATAAACAGCCTCAGGGAAGAAAAAGAAAAGAGAAGATTAGAAGTTCTAATCTTTAATTTTGAGCATTTCACAGAATACATTGAAGACATAGAAATGGGCATGCAGCTCACTAGATTAGGAATTTTCAACCCAAAACTTTTAAAACATAATCACTTAAGTCATGTTAATTCGGAAAAACTATTGAATACAAAAACTTCCACCTGGCTTAAACCAAGTTCAAACGAGATATTTATCATTTCAAACATTCCTCAAGAAGTAATAAAAACCCTATCTTTGAGATACTTCCTTATCCAGACGAGAATAAAAATTCATACGATAAATACTATTTTAATAACAACACTTTGTTCAATAAAAACACAAAACAAATAGAAACTAACGAATGTATAATAGGCATTTTAAATCAAATCCCAACCACTTGTAAATACACTAAGACATATAAGAATTTTCAAAACTAATTACTTCACCAAAAACTAAACTTAATCAAAATTGCGTAAACACGAATTAATAATAGAAGGCAATAACATAATAAAAATTTACGATTGTGCCTTACAACTAAACGAAATATCAATAATAAATTCATTGTTTGACTATAGCCAAAGCATTTATGTAACAAACAATATCACCAGGCTAGAACCTATTTCCTTTATCCAAACAAAAGAGATAATTAACGAACATACGAAATATTATACTGCATTTCAAACTATTACATTAACCACTTTTATACTTACTATAATAAGTTTGATTACATACTTAATCTATAAGTTTAAGCAATGCCACAAAAATTAATTATTAAGCATTTCGATCAAATAACAATCGTGGTCCCACAGACATAATCGAAACCCCAATTGTTGAAAAATCGAGTCCCAAATTATAAACAAAATTGATACTCCAATATTTACAGCTGAGAAAAAACCCCTCGCTATATCCCAATGTATCCGCCTGAGGACAGGCTATTTTCTTTAGGATGGGGGAGTCATATATCCGACTCCAATACCCAATAACATATAAATATTTCGGCCCCTAAAAATTCATAACGTTAAAGTAAACATCCGTTTTTATAAACAATTGTCCCCCTCAAAACCAAAGCGTATGAACGCTAATCCATAAAAATTAACATAAACAATCGAACACTTGAAGTAATAATTGTCCCCCTCAAAACCAAAGCGTATGAACGCTAATCCATAAAAACTAACATAAACAATTGAACACTTGAAATAATAATTGTCCCCCTAACAACCAAAGGCGTGAGAACGCTAACTCAGCACTTAAAATCGACCAATCAAATCGTCGAAATATCAACCACGCCACCAAAGGGCTCCCAAATTTAGCTATAAATATAACCATAAGACATTTTTGTAATAGTTCTAAGTTTTCTTTCAAATAATAAGTACGTTGCTTTTAACTCACGAAAAATATCTTTTTTTTCCTTATCGAGAAAAATCGAATATT